>NW_026527092.1:15000-145904 GCF_027744825.2 Synchiropus splendidus
GGAAGCTTCAGAACATGAAATTTTAACCTCCCACTATAGCAGAAAGGGTCTTTCTAGTAGTTGCACATCAAATCTAAGCTGTCTGAAGTGTTTTTCAAAAGTTATCAACACTTTTATGTTTGGCGTTCCGAAACCCACCTTATCTCAGGCTGAAAAGCGTTTTTGTGCATTGTGCCATAACTTTTCAGGAAAGCTTCAGAACATGAAATTTTAACCTCCCACTATAGCAGAAAGGGTCTTTCTAGTAGTTGCACATCAAATCTAAACTGTCTGAAGTGTTTTTCCAAAGTTATCAACACTTTTATGTTTGGCGTTCCGAAACCCACCTTATCTCAGGCTGAAAAGCGTTTTTACGCATTGTGCCATAACTTTTCAGGGAAGCTTCAGAACATGAAATTTTAACCTCCCACTATAGCAGAAAGGGTCTTTCTAGTAGGTGCACATCAAATCTAAGCTCTCTGAAGTGTTTTTCGAAAGTTATCAACACTTTTATGTTTGGCGTTCCGAAACCCACCTTATCTCAGGCTGAAAAGCGTTTTTGTGCATTGTGCCATAACTTTTCAGGGAAGCTTCAGAACATGAAATTTTAACCTCCCACTATAGCAGAAAGGGTCTTTCTAGTAGTTGCACATCAAATCTAAACTGTCTGAAGTGTTTTTCCAAAGTTATTAACACTTTTATGTTTGGCGTTCCGAAACCCACCTTATCTCAGGCTGAAAAGCGTTTTTGTGCATTGTGCCATAACTTTTCAGGGAAGCTTCAGAACATGAAATTTTAACCTCCCACTATAGCAGAAAGGGTCTTTCTAGTAGTTGCACATCAAATCTAAGCTGTCTGAAGTGTTTTTCAAAAGTTATCAACACTTTTATGTTTGGCGTTCCGAAACCCACCTTATCTCAGGCTGAAAAGCGTTTTTGTGCATTGTGCCATAACTTTTCAGGAAAGCTTCAGAACATGAAATTTTAACCTCCCACTATAGCAGAAAGGGTCTTTCTAGTAGTTGCACATCAAATCTAAACTGTCTGAAGTGTTTTTCCAAAGTTATCAACACTTTTATGTTTGGCGTTCCGAAACCCACCTTATCTCAGGCTGAAAAGCGTTTTTACGCATTGTGCCATAACTTTTCAGGGAAGCTTCAGAACATGAAATTTTAACCTCCCACTATAGCAGAAAGGGTCTTTCTAGTAGGTGCACATCAAATCTAAACTGTCTGAAGTGTTTTTCGAAAGTTATCAACACTTTTATGTTTGGCGTTCCGAAACCCACCTTATCTCAGGCTGAAAGGCGTTTTTGTGCATTGTGCCATAACTTTTCAGGAAAGCTTCAGAACATGAAATTTTAACCTCCCACTATAGCAGAAAGGGTCTTTCTAGTAGTTGCACATCAAATCTAAACTGTCTGAAGTGTTTTTCCAAAGTTATCAACACTTTTATGTTTGGCGTTCCGAAACCCACCTTATCTCAGGCTGAAAAGCGTTTTTACGCATTGTGCCATAACTTTTCAGGGAAGCTTCAGAACATGAAATTTTAACCTCCCACTATAGCAGAAAGGGTCTTTCTAGTAGTTGCACATCAAATCTAAACTGTCTGAAGTGTTTTTCCAAAGTTATCAACACTTTTATGTTTGGCGTTCCGACACCCACCTTATCTCAGGCTGAAAAGCGTTTTTGTGCATTGTGCCATAACTTTTCAGGGAAGCTTCAGAACATGAAATTTTAACCTCCCACTATAGCAGAAAGGGTCTTTCTAGTAGTTGCACATCAAATTTAAGCTGTCTGAAGTGTTTTTCAAAAGTTATCAACACTTTTATGTTTGGCGTTCCGAAACCCACCTTATCTCAGGCTGAAAAGCGTTTTTGTGCATTGTGCCATAACTTTTCAGGAAAGCTTCAGAACATGAAATTTTAACCTCCCACTATAGCAGAAACGGTCTTTCTAGTAGTTGCACATCAAATCTAAACTGTCTGAAGTGTTTTTCAAAAGTTATCAACACTTTTATGTTTGGCGTTCCGAAACCCACCTTATCTCAGGCTGAAAAGCGTTTTTGTGCATTGTGCCATAACTTTTCAGGGAAGCTTCAGAACATGAAATTTTAACCTCCCACTATAGCAGAAAGGGTCTTTCTAGTAGTTGCACATCAAATCTAAGCTGTCTGAAGTGTTTTTCAAAAGTTATCAACACTTTTATGTTTGGCGTTCCGAAACCCACCTTATCTCAGGCTGAAAAGCGTTTTTGTGCATTGTGCCATAACTTTTCAGGAAAGCTTCAGAACATGAAATTTTAACCTCCCACTATAGCAGAAAGGGTCTTTCTAGTAGTTGCACATCAAATCTAAACTGTCTGAAGTGTTTTTCCAAAGTTATCAACACTTTTATGTTTGGCGTTCCGAAACCCACCTTATCACAGGCTGAAAAGCGTTTTTGTGCATTGTGCCATAACTTTTCAGGGAAGCTTCAGAACATGAAATTTTAACCTCCCACTATAGCAGAAAGGGTCTTTCTAGTAGTTGCACATCAAATCTAAACTGTCTGAAGTGTTTTTCCAAAGTTATCAACACTTTTATGTTTGGCGTTCCGAAACCCACCTTATCTCAGGCTGAAAAGCGTTTTTGTGCATTGTGCCATAACTTTTCAGGGAAGCTTCAGAACATGAAATTTTAACCTCCCACTATAGCAGAAAGGGTCTTTCTAGTAGTTGCACATCAAATCTAAACTGTCTGAAGTGTTTTTCCAAAGTTATCAACACTTTTATGTTTGGCGTTCCGAAACCCACCTTATCTCAGGCTGAAAAGCGTTTTTACGCATTGTGCCATAACTTTTCAGGGAAGCTTCAGAACATGAAATTTTAACCTCCCTCTATAGCAGAAAGGGTCTTTCTAGTAGGTGCACATCAAATCTAAGCTCTCTGAAGTGTTTTTCGAAAGTTATCAACACTTTTATGTTTGGCGTTCCGAAACCCACCTTATCTCAGGCTGAAAGGCGTTTTTGTGCATTGTGCCATAACTTTTCAGGAAAGCTTCAGAACATGAAATTTTAACCTCCCACTATAGCAGAAAGGGTCTTTCTAGTAGTTGCACATCAAATCTAAACTGTCTGAAGTGTTTTTCCAAAGTTATCAACACTTTTATGTTTGGCGTTCCGAAACCCACCTTATCTCAGGCTGAAAAGCGTTTTTACGCATTGTGCCATAACTTTTCAGGGAAGCTTCAGAACATGAAATTTTAACCTCCCACTATAGCAGAAAGGGTCTTTCTAGTAGTTGCACATCAAATCTAAACTGTCTGAAGTGTTTTTCCAAAGTTATCAACACTTTTATGTTTGGCGTTCCGACACCCACCTTATCTCAGGCTGAAAAGCGTTTTTGTGCATTGTGCCATAACTTTTCAGGGAAGCTTCAGAACATGAAATTTTAACCTCCCACTATAGCAGAAAGGGTCTTTCTAGTAGTTGCACATCAAATTTAAGCTGTCTGAAGTGTTTTTCAAAAGTTATCAACACTTTTATGTTTGGCGTTCCGAAACCCACCTTATCTCAGGCTGAAAAGCGTTTTTGTGCATTGTGCCATAACTTTTCAGGAAAGCTTCAGAACATGAAATTTTAACCTCCCACTATAGCAGAAAGGGTCTTTCTAGTAGTTGCACATCAAATCTAAACTGTCTGAAGTGTTTTTCCAAAGTTATCAACACTTTTATGTTTGGCGTTCCGAAACCCACCTTATCTCAGGCTGAAAAGCGTTTTTGTGCATTGTGCCATAACTTTTCAGGGAAGCTTCAGAACATGAAATTTTAACCTCCCACTATAGCAGAAAGGGTCTTTCTAGTAGTTGCACAGCAAATCTAAGCTGTCTGAAGTGTTTTTCAAAAGTTATCAACACTTTTATGTTTGGCGTTCCGAAACCCACCTTATCTCAGGCTGAAAAGCGTTTTTGTGCATTGTGCCATAACTTTTCAGGAAAGCTTCAGAACATGAAATTTTAACCTCCCACTATAGCAGAAAGGGTCTTTCTAGTAGTTGCACATCAAATCTAAACTGTCTGAAGTGTTTTTCCAAAGTTATCAACACTTTTATGTTTGGCGTTCCGAAACCCACCTTATCTCAGGCTGAAAAGCGTTTTTGTGCATTGTGCCATAACTTTTCAGGGAAGCTTCAGAACATGAAATTTTAACCTCCCACTATAGCAGAAAGGGTCTTTCTAGTAGTTGCACATCAAATCTAAACTGTCTGAAGTGTTTTTCAAAAGTTATCAACACTTTTATGTTTGGCGTTCCGAAACCCACCTTATCTCAGGCTGAAAAGCGTTTTTACGCATTGTGCCATAACTTTTCAGGAAAGCTTCAGAACATGAAATTTTAACCTCCCACTATAGCAGAAAGGGTCTTTCTAGTAGTTGCACATCAAATCTAAACTGTCTGAAGTGTTTTTCCAAAGTTATTAACACTTTTATGTTTGGCGTTCCGAAACCCACCTTATCTCAGGCTGAAAAGCGTTTTTGTGCATTGTGCCATAACTTTTCAGGGAAGCTTCAGAACATGAAATTTTAACCTCCCACTATAGCAGAAAGGGTCTTTCTAGTAGTTGCACATCAAATCTAAACTGTCTGAAGTGTTTTTCCAAAGTTATTAACACTTTTATGTTTGGCGTTCCGAAACCCACCTTATCTCAGGCTGAAAAGCGTTTTTGTGCATTGTGCCATAACTTTTCAGGGAAGCTTCAGAACATGAAATTTTAACCTCCCACTATAGCAGAAAGGGTCTTTCTAGTAGTTGCACATCAAATCTAAGCTGTCTGAAGTGTTTTTCAAAAGTTATCAACACTTTTATGTTTGGCGTTCCGAAACCCACCTTATCTCAGGCTGAAAAGCGTTTTTGTGCATTGTGCCATAACTTTTCAGGAAAGCTTCAGAACATGAAATTTTAACCTCCCACTATAGCAGAAAGGGTCTTTCTAGTAGTTGCACATCAAATCTAAACTGTCTGAAGTGTTTTTCCAAAGTTATCAACACTTTTATGTTTGGCGTTCCGAAACCCACCTTATCTCAGGCTGAAAAGCGTTTTTGTGCATTGTGCCATAACTTTTCAGGGAAGCTTCAGAACATGAAATTTTAACCTCCCACTATAGCAGAAAGGGTCTTTCTAGTAGTTGCACATCAAATCTAAGCTGTCTGAAGTGTTTTTCAAAAGTTATCAACACTTTTATGTTTGGCGTTCCGAAACCCACCTTATCTCAGGCTGAAAAGCGTTTTTGTGCATTGTGCCATAACTTTTCAGGGAAGCTTCAGAACATGAAATTTTAACCTCCCACTATAGCAGAAAGGGTCTTTCTAGTAGGTGCACATCAAATCTAAGCTCTCTGAAGTGTTTTTCGAAAGTTATCAACACTTTTATGTTTGACGTTCCGAAACCCATCTTATCTCAGGCTGAAAAGCGTTTTTGTGCATTGTGCCATAACTTTTCAGGGAAGCTTCAGAACATGAAATTTTAACCTCCCACTATAGCAGAAAGGGTCTTTCTAGTAGTTGCACATCAAATCTAAACTGTCTGAAGTGTTTTTCCAAAGTTATCAACACTTTTATGTTTGGCGTTCCGAAACCCACCTTATCTCAGGCTGAAAAGCGTTTTTGTGCATTGTGCCATAACTTTTCAGGGAAGCTTCAGAACATGAAATTTTAACCTCCCACTATAGCAGAAAGGGTCTTTCTAGTAGTTGCACATCAATTCTAAACTGTCTGAAGTGTTTTTCCAAAGTTATCAACACTTTTATGTTTGGCGTTCCGAAACCCACCTTATCTCAGGCTGAAAAGCGTTTTTGTGCATTGTGCCATAACTTTTCAGGGAAGCTTCAGAACATGAAATTTTAACCTCCCACTATAGCAGAAAGGGTCTTTCTAGTAGTTGCACATCAAATCTAAGCTGTCTGAAGTGTTTTTCAAAAGTTATCAACACTTTTATGTTTGGCGTTCCGAAACCCACCTTATCTCAGGCTGAAAAGCGTTTTTGTGCATTGTGCCATAACTTTTCAGGAAAGCTTCAGAACATGAAATTTTAACCTCCCACTATAGCAGAAAGGGTCTTTCTAGTAGTTGCACATCAAATCTAAACTGTCTGAAGTGTTTTTCCAAAGTTATCAACACTTTTATGTTTGGCGTTCCGAAACCCACCTTATCTCAGGCTGAAAAGCGTTTTTGTGCATTGTGCCATAACTTTTCAGGGAAGCTTCAGAACATGAAATTTTAACCTCCCACTATAGCAGAAAGGGTCTTTCTAGTAGTTGCACATCAAATCTAAGCTGTCTGAAGTGTTTTTCAAAAGTTATCAACACTTTTATGTTTGGCGTTCCGAAACCCACCTTATCTCAGGCTGAAAAGCGTTTTTGTGCATTGTGCCATAACTTTTCAGGGAAGCTTCAGAACATGAAATTTTAACCTCCCACTATAGCAGAAAGGGTCTTTCTAGTAGGTGCACATCAAATCTAAGCTCTCTGAAGTGTTTTTCCAAAGTTATCAACACTTTTATGTTTGACGTTCCGAAACCCATCTTATCTCAGGCTGAAAAGCGTTTTTGTGCATTGTGCCATAACTTTTCAGGGAAGCTTCAGAACATGAAATTTTAACCTCCCACTATAGCAGAAAGGGTCTTTCTAGTAGTTGCACATCAAATCTAAACTGTCTGAAGTGTTTTTCCAAAGTTATCAACACTTTTATGTTTGGCGTTCCGAAACCCACCTTATCTCAGGCTGAAAAGCGTTTTTGTGCATTGTGCCATAACTTTTCAGGGAAGCTTCAGAACATGAAATTTTAACCTCCCACTATAGCAGAAAGGGTCTTTCTAGTAGTTGCACATCAATTCTAAACTGTCTGAAGTGTTTTTCCAAAGTTATCAACACTTTTATGTTTGGCGTTCCGAAACCCACCTTATCTCAGGCTGAAAAGCGTTTTTGTGCATTGTGCCATAACTTTTCAGGGAAGCTTCAGAACATGAAATTTTAACCTCCCACTATAGCAGAAAGGGTCTTTCTAGTAGTTGCACATCAAATCTAAGCTGTCTGAAGTGTTTTTCAAAAGTTATCAACACTTTTATGTTTGGCGTTCCGAAACCCACCTTATCTCAGGCTGAAAAGCGTTTTTGTGCATTGTGCCATAACTTTTCAGGAAAGCTTCAGAACATGAAATTTTAACCTCCCACTATAGCAGAAAGGGTCTTTCTAGTAGTTGCACATCAAATCTAAACTGTCTGAAGTGTTTTTCCAAAGTTATCAACACTTTTATGTTTGGCGTTCCGAAACCCACCTTATCTCAGGCTGAAAAGCGTTTTTGTGCATTGTGCCATAACTTTTCAGGGAAGCTTCAGAACATGAAATTTTAACCTCCCACTATAGCAGAAAGGGTCTTTCTAGTAGTTGCACATCAAATCTAAGCTGTCTGAAGTGTTTTTCCAAAGTTATCAACACTTTTATGTTTGGCGTTCCGAAACCCACCTTATCTCAGGCTGAAAAGCGTTTTTGTGCATTGTGCCATAACTTTTCAGGAAAGCTTCAGAACATGAAATTTTAACCTCCCACTATAGCAGAAAGGGTCTTTCTAGTAGTTGCACATCAAATCTAAACTGTCTGAAGTGTTTTTCCAAAGTTATCAACACTTTTATGTTTGGCGTTCCGAAACCCACCTTATCTCAGGCTGAAAAGCGTTTTTGTGCATTGTGCCATAACTTTTCAGGGAAGCTTCAGAACATGAAATTTTAACCTCCCACTATAGCAGAAAGGGTCTTTCTAGTAGTTGCACATCAAATCTAAACTGTCTGAAGTGTTTTTCCAAAGTTATCAACACTTTTATGTTTGGCGTTCCGAAACCCACCTTATCTCAGGCTGAAAAGCGTTTTTGTGCATTGTGCCATAACTTTTCAGGGAAGCTTCAGAACATGAAATTTTAACCTCCCACTATAGCAGAAAGGGTCTTTCTAGTAGTTGCACATCAAATCTCAGCTGTCTGAAGTGTTTTTCAAAAGTTATCAACACTTTTATGTTTGGCGTTCCGAAACCCACCTTATCTCAGGCTGAAAAGCGTTTTTGTGCATTGTGCCATAACTTTTCAGGGAAGCTTCAGAACATGAAATTTTAACCTCCCACTATAGCAGAAAAGGTCTTTCTAGTAGGTGCACATCAAATCTAAGCTCTCTGAAGTGTTTTTCGAAAGTTATCAACACTTTTATGTTTGACGTTCCGAAACCCATCTTATCTCAGGCTGAAAAGCGTTTTTGTGCATTGTGCTATAACTTTTCAGGGAAGCTTCAGAACATGAAATTTTAACCTCCCACTATAGCAGAAAGGGTCTTTCTAGTAGTTGCACATCAAATCTAAACTGTCAGAAGTGTTTTTCCAAAGTTATCAACACTTTTATGTTTGGCGTTCCGAAACCCACCTTATCTCAGGCTGAAAAGCGTTTTTGTGCGTTGTGCCATAACTTTTCAGGGAAGCTTCAGAACATGAAATTTTAACCTCCCACTATAGCAGAAAGGGTCTTTCTAGTAGTTGCACATCAAATCTAAACTGTCTGAAGTGTTTTTCCAAAGTTATCAACACTTTTATGTTTGGCGTTCCGAAACCCACCTTATCTCAGGCTGAAAAGCGTTTTTGTGCATTGTGCCATAACTTTTCAGGGAAGCTTCAGAACATGAAATTTTAACCTCCCACTATAGCAGAAAGGGTCTTTCTAGTAGTTGCACATCAAATCTAAGCTGTCTGAAGTGTTTTTCAAAAGTTATCAACACTTTTATGTTTGGCGTTCCGAAACCCACCTTATCTCAGGCTGAAAAGCGTTTTTGTGCATTGTGCCATAACTTTTCAGGAAAGCTTCAGAACATGAAATTTTAACCTCCCACTATAGCAGAAAGGGTCTTTCTAGTAGTTGCACATCAAATCTAAACTGTCTGAAGTGTTTTTCCAAAGTTATCAACACTTTTATGTTTGGCGTTCCGAAACCCACCTTATCTCAGGCTGAAAAGCGTTTTTGTGCATTGTGCCATAACTTTTCAGGGAAGCTTCAGAACATGAAATTTTAACCTCCCACTATAGCAGAAAGGGTCTTTCTAGTAGTTGCACATCAAATCTGAGCTGTCTGAAGTGTTTTTCCAAAGTTATCAACACTTTTATGTTTGGCGTTCCGAAACCCACCTTATCTCAGGCTGAAAAGCGTTTTTGTGCATTGTGCCATAACTTTTCAGGAAAGCTTCAGAACATGAAATTTTAACCTCCCACTATAGCAGAAAGGGTCTTTCTAGTAGTTGCACATCAAATCTAAACTGTCTGAAGTGTTTTTCCAAAGTTATCAACACTTTTATGTTTGGCGTTCCGAAACCCACCTTATCTCAGGCTGAAAAGCGTTTTTGTGCATTGTGCCATAACTTTTCAGGGAAGCTTCAGAACATGAAATTTTAACCTCCCACTATAGCAGAAAGGGTCTTTCTAGTAGTTGCTCATCAAATCTAAGCTGTCTGAAGTGTTTTTCAAAAGTTATCAACACTTTTATGTTTGGCGTTCCGAAACCCACCTTATCTCAGGCTGAAAAGCGTTTTTGTGCATTGTGCCATAACTTTTCAGGAAAGCTTCAGAACATGAAATTTTAACCTCCCACTATAGCAGAAAGGGTCTTTCTAGTAGTTGCACATCAAATCTAAACTGTCTGAAGTGTTTTTCCAAAGTTATCAACACTTTTATGTTTGGCGTTCCGAAACCCACCTTATCTCAGGCTGAAAAGCGTTTTTACGCATTGTGCCATAACTTTTCAGGGAAGCTTCAGAACATGAAATTTTAACCTCCCACTATAGCAGAAAGGGTCTTTCTAGTAGGTGCACATCAAATCTAAGCTCTCTGAAGTGTTTTTCGAAAGTTATCAACACTTTTATGTTTGGCGTTCCGAAACCCACCTTATCTCAGGCTGAAAAGCCTTTTTGTGCATTGTGCCATAACTTTTCAGGGAAGCTTCAGAACATGAAATTTTAACCTCCCACTATAGCAGAAAGGGTCTTTCTAGTAGTTGCACATCAAATCTAAACTGTCTGAAGTGTTTTTCCAAAGTTATTAACACTTTTATGTTTGGCGTTCCGAAACCCACCTTATCTCAGGCTGAAAAGCGTTTTTGTGCATTGTGCCATAACTTTTCAGGGAAGCTTCAGAACATGAAATTTTAATCTCCCACTATAGCAGAAAGGGTCTTTCTAGTAGTTGCACATCAAATCTAAGCTGTCTGAAGTGTTTTTCAAAAGTTATCAACACTTTTATGTTTGGCGTTCCGAAACCCACCTTATCTCAGGCTGAAAAGCGTTTTTGTGCATTGTGCCATAACTTTTCAGGAAAGCTTCAGAACATGAAATTTTAACCTCCCACTATAGCAGAAAGGGTCTTTCTAGTAGTTGCACATCAAATCTAAACTGTCTGAAGTGTTTTTCCAAAGTTATCAACACTTTTATGTTTGGCGTTCCGAAACCCACCTTATCTCAGGCTGAAAAGCGTTTTTACGCATTGTGCCATAACTTTTCAGGGAAGCTTCAGAACATGAAATTTTAACCTCCCACTATAGCAGAAAGGGTCTTTCTAGTAGTTGCACATCAAATCTAAACTGTCTGAAGTGTTTTTCCAAAGTTATCAACACTTTTATGTTTGGCGTTCCGACACCCACCTTATCTCAGGCTGAAAAGCGTTTTTGTGCATTGTGCCATAACTTTTCAGGGAAGCTTCAGAACATGAAATTTTAACCTCCCACTATAGCAGAAAGGGTCTTTCTAGTAGTTGCACATCAAATTTAAGCTGTCTGAAGTGTTTTTCAAAAGTTATCAACACTTTTATGTTTGGCGTTCCGAAACCCACCTTATCTCAGGCTGAAAAGCGTTTTTGTGCATTGTGCCATAACTTTTCAGGAAAGCTTCAGAACATGAAATTTTAACCTCCCACTATAGCAGAAAGGGTCTTTCTAGTAGTTGCACATCAAATCTAAACTGTCTGAAGTGTTTTTCCAAAGTTATCAACACTTTTATGTTTGGCGTTCCGAAACCCACCTTATCTCAGGCTGAAAAGCGTTTTTGTGCATTGTGCCATAACTTTTCAGGGAAGCTTCAGAACATGAAATTTTAACCTCCCACTATAGCAGAAAGGGTCTTTCTAGTAGTTGCACATCAAATCTAAGCTGTCTGAAGTGTTTTTCAAAAGTTATCAACACTTTTATGTTTGGCGTTCCGAAACCCACCTTATCTCAGGCTGAAAAGCGTTTTTGTGCATTGTGCCATAACTTTTCAGGAAAGCTTCAGAACATGAAATTTTAACCTCCCACTATAGCAGAAAGGGTCTTTCTAGTAGTTGCACATCAAATCTAAACTGTCTGAAGTGTTTTTCCAAAGTTATCAACACTTTTATGTTTGGCGTTCCGAAACCCACCTTATCTCAGGCTGAAAAGCGTTTTTGTGCATTGTGCCATAACTTTTCAGGGAAGCTTCAGAACATGAAATTTTAACCTCCCACTATAGCAGAAAGGGTCTTTCTAGTAGTTGCACATCAAATCTAAGCTGTCTGAAGTGTTTTTCAAAAGTTATCAACACTTTTATGTTTGGCGTTCCGAAACCCACCTTATCTCAGGCTGAAAAGCGTTTTTGTGCATTGTGCCATAACTTTTCAGGAAAGCTTCAGAACATGAAATTTTAACCTCCCACTATAGCAGAAAGGGTCTTTCTAGTAGTTGCACATCAAATCTAAACTGTCTGAAGTGTTTTTCCAAAGTTATCAACACTTTTATGTTTGGCGTTCCGAAACCCACCTTATCTCAGGCTGAAAAGCGTTTTTACGCATTGTGCCATAACTTTTCAGGGAAGCTTCAGAACATGAAATTTTAACCTCCCACTATAGCAGAAAGGGTCTTTCTAGTAGTTGCACATCAAATCTAAACTGTCTGAAGTGTTTTTCCAAAGTTATTAACACTTTTATGTTTGGCGTTCCGAAACCCACCTTATCTCAGGCTGAAAAGCGTTTTTGTGCATTGTGCCATAACTTTTCAGGGAAGCTTCAGAACATGAAATTTTAACCTCCCACTATAGCAGAAAGCGTCTTTCTAGTAGTTGCACATCAAATCTAAACTGTCTGAAGTGTTTTTCCAAAGTTATTAACACTTTTATGTTTGGCGTTCCGAAACCCACCTTATCTCAGGCTGAAAAGCGTTTTTGTGCATTGTGCCATAACTTTTCAGGGAAGCTTCAGAACATGAAATTTTAACCTCCCACTATAGCAGAAAGGGTCTTTCTAGTAGTTGCACATCAAATCTAAACTGTCTGAAGTTTTTTTCCAAAGTTATTAACACTTTTATGTTTGGCGTTCCGAAACCCACCTTATCTCAGGCTGAAAAGCGTTTTTGTGCATTGTGCCATAACTTTTCAGGGAAGCTTCAGAACATGAAATTTTAACCTCCCACTATAGCAGAAAGGGTCTTTCTAGTAGTTGCACATCAAATCTAAACTGTCTGAAGTGTTTTTCCAAAGTTATTAACACTTTTAAGTTTGGCGTTCCGAAACCCACCTTATCTCAGGCTGAAAAGCGTTTTTGTGCATTGTGCCATAACTTTTCAGGGAAGCTTCAGAACATGAAATTTTAACCTCCCACTATAGCAGAAAGGGTCTTTCTAGTAGTTGCACATCAAATCTAAGCTGTCTGAAGTGTTTTTCAAAAGTTATCAACACTTTTATGTTTGGCGTTCCGAAACCCACCTTATCTCAGGCTGAAAAGCGTTTTTGTGCATTGTGCCATAACTTTTCAGGAAAGCTTCAGAACATGAAATTTTAACCTCCCACTATAGCAGAAAGGGTCTTTCTAGTAGTTGCACATCAAATCTAAACTGTCTGAAGTGTTTTTCAAAAGTTATCAACACTTTTATGTTTGGCGTTCCGAAACCCACCTTATCTCAGGCTGAAAAGCGTTTTTGTGCATTGTGCCATAACTTTTCAGGGAAGCTTCAGAACATGAAATTTTAACGTCCCACTATAGCAGAAAGGGTCTTTCTAGTAGTTGCACATCAAATCTAAGCTGTCTGAAGTGTTTTTCAAAAGTTATCAACACTTTTATGTTTGGCGTTCCGAAACCCACCTTATCTCAGGCTGAAAAGCGTTTTTGTGCATTGTGCCATAACTTTTCAGGGAAGCTTCAGAACATGAAATTTTAACCTCCCACTATAGCAGAAAGGGTCTTTCTAGTAGGTGCACATCAAATCTAAGCTCTCTGAAGTGTTTTTCGAAAGTTATCAACACTTTTATGTTTGACGTTCCGAAACCCATCTTATCTCAGGCTGAAAAGCGTTTTTGTGCATTGTGCCATAACTTTTCAGGGAAGCTTCAGAACATGAAATTTTAACCTCCCACTATAGCAGAAAGGGTCTTTCTAGTAGTTGCACATCAAATCTAAACTGTCTGAAGTGTTTTTCCAAAGTTATCAACACTTTTATGTTTGGCGTTCCGAAACCCACCTTATCTCAGGCTGAAAAGCGTTTTTGTGCATTGTGCCATAACTTTTCAGGGAAGCTTCAGAACATGAAATTTTAACCTCCCACTATAGCAGAAAGGGTCTTTCTAGTAGTTGCACATCAAATCTAAGCTGTCTGAAGTGTTTTTCAAAAGTTATCAACACTTTTATGTTTGGCGTTCCGAAACCCACCTTATCTCAGGCTGAAAAGCGTTTTTGTGCATTGTGCCATAACTTTTCAGGAAAGCTTCAGAACATGAAATTTTAACCTCCCACTATAGCAGAAAGGGTCTTTCTAGTAGTTGCACATCAAATCTAAACTGTCTGAAGTGTTTTTCCAAAGTTATCAACACTTTTATGTTTGGCGTTCCGAAACCCACCTTATCTCAGGCTGAAAAGCGTTTTTGTGCATTGTGCCATAACTTTTCAGGGAAGCTTCAGAACATGAAATTTTAACCTCCCACTATAGCAGAAAGGGTCTTTCTAGTAGTTGCACATCAAATCTAAGCTGTCTGAAGTGTTTTTCCAAAGTTATCAACACTTTTATGTTTGGCGTTCCGAAACCCACCTTATCTCAGGCTGAAAAGCGTTTTTGTGCATTGTGCCATAACTTTTCAGGAAAGCTTCAGAACATGAAATTTTAACCTCCCACTATAGCAGAAAGGGTCTTTCTAGTAGTTGCACATCAAATCTAAACTGTCTGAAGTGTTTTTCCAAAGTTATCAACACTTTTATGTTTGGCGTTCCGAAACCCACCTTATCTCAGGCTGAAAAGCGTTTTTACGCATTGTGCCATAACTTTTCAGGGAAGCTTCAGAACATGAAATTTTAACCTCCCACTATAGCAGAAAGGGTCTTTCTAGTAGGTGCACATCAAATCTAAGCTCTCTGAAGTGTTTTTCGAAAGTTATCAACACTTTTATGTTTGGCGTTCCGAAACCCACCTTATCTCAGGCTGAAAAGCGTTTTTGTGCATTGTGCCATAACTTTTCAGGAAAGCTTCAGAACATGAAATTTTAACCTCCCACTATAGCAGAAAGGGTCTTTCTAGTAGTTGCACATCAAATCTAAACTGTCTGAAGTGTTTTTCCAAAGTTATTAACACTTTTATGTTTGGCGTTCCGAAACCCACCTTATCTCAGGCTGAAAAGCGTTTTTGTGCATTGTGCCATAACTTTTCAGGGAAGCTTCAGAACATGAAATTTTAACCTCCCACTATAGCAGAAAGGGTCTTTCTAGGAGTTGCACATCAAATCTAAACTGTCTGAAGTGTTTTTCCAAAGGTATCAACTAGGGCTGTCAATAGATTTAAAAAAATTAACTAATTAATCTCATTTTCCTTAATTAATTAACCGCGATTAATCGCGATTAAAGGTTGAAAGTCTGTGTATTCAGGCAAACACAAAACTATTAAGATATGTAGATTGAAAGAGATTAGTAAACCAGTCAAGTAATTTGTAATTTTTTTATTTAGTTTTCTTTTATTAGGGCAAATACAAATCACAAGGGCTGTTAGCTTACAAACCAATGCTATGGCCAAAAAACATCAAAATAAAATTGAATAAATAAATAAATAAATAAATAAAACTAAAGAAAACCAAGAACAGACAAATCTGCTTCTTCTATGAAATGACGCAGCTTACCCATCACAACACATCCACTGGTATCTCAAACAATGAACAACTATATTGCCACAAAAAGACCATAAAGTGACCTAACAGTATATCAAGTGCTCAAAATGAACTTAAACATTCACATTGTTATTGGTATAGTGCAAAAACACTTTAACTTTAACACTTTAAACTAGGAAAATCTCTTTTGCTTTCTTCACTGAATTAGGCTTAACTTTGCTTCTCTTGCAGCCAGTTACACAAGCTTATTTACATCTTCTGGAGTCAATGCTGCTCTTTTCTTTTGGACAGTGTGGCCTGACAGTGAAACCTGCTGTCCGTGTGCAGTCTGTTGTGCTCTTAAATCACGAGCATTTGATGGGCTGTGTTTGAAATGTCCAACTATTTTCCGACTTTTAGCGAGGACGTTTTCAAAACCGCAGTCTTTTAGGGCGACGGTGACTGTCCGTTGCAAAATGTGAGCAGCGCAGGGTAGATCAGCATCCTCCACAATGTTAACTGGCCGACAATCGCGGCAACCCAAACCGCCAAAGCATTCGTGATTTTTTTCTTTCACAGGTTTGGAGATTGACCGACTGTACTCGGGGAGCGTTGTCCGGCGGCTGGCAGAAGATGCGGTGCTTTCCGTTGGGTGTTTCGCTTTCGAATGATATCGTAGCGTGGACGTACTACGGTGGTAGCGGAACTCAGACTTACAAATTGAGCACACAACTTTAGAGCGGTCTGTTGTTCCGTCACTCAGCGTTTTGAAAACCGTTCCATCCAATAATCCTCTTCCAACGTTCTCCATCGCATCCAATCTGGTGTTAGCGGCAGTAGATTACACGCAAAACCAAGACCCGGATGTCCAAAAGTTTCCGGCTTCGCTGTCAGGAGTCGCGCATGCGCAGTGACATAAATTATGTTAACGCCGTCAAATTATTTTAATTAGTTAATCACTGTCACATTAATCTCGTAGATTAACGCGTTAACGTCGACAGCCCTAGTATCAACACTTTTATGTTTGGCGTTCCGAAACCCACCTTATCTCAGGCTGAAAAGCGTTTTTACGCATTGTGCCATAACTTTTCAGGGAAGCTTCAGAACATGAACTTTTAACCTCCCACTATAGCAGAAAGGGTCTTTCTAGTAGGTGCACATCAAATCTAAGCTGTCTGAAGTGTTTTTCGAAAGTTATCAACACTTTTATGTTTGGCGTTCCGAAACCCACCTTATCTCAGGCTGAAAAGCGTTTTTGAGCATTGTGCCATAACTTTTCAGGGAAGCTTCAGAACATGAAATTTTAACCTCCCACTATAGCAGAAAGGGTCTTTCTAGTAGTTGCACATCAAATCTAAGCTGTCTGAAGTGTTTTTCAAAAGTTATCAACACTTTTATGTTTGGCGTTCCGAAACCCACCTTATCTCAGGCTGAAAAGCGTTTTTGTGCATTGTGCCATAACTTTTCAGGAAAGCTTCAGAACATGAAATTTTAACCTCCCACTATAGCAGAAAGGGTCTTTCTAGTAGTTGCACATCAAATCTAAACTGTCTGAAGTGTTTTTCCAAAGTTATCAACACTTTTATGTTTGGCGTTCCGAAACCCACCTTATCTCAGGCTGAAAAGCGTTTTTACGCATTGTGCCATAACTTTTCAGGGAAGCTTCAGAACATGAAATTTTAACCTCCCACTATAGCAGAAAGGCTCTTTCTAGTAGGTGCACATCAAATCTAAGCTCTCTGAAGTGTTTTTCGAAAGTTATCAACACTTTTATGTTTGGCGTTCCGAAACCCACCTTATCTCAGGCTGAAAAGCGTTTTTGTGCATTGTGCCATAACTTTTCAGGGAAGCTTCAGAACATGAAATTTTAACCTCCCACTATAGCAGAAAGGGTCTTTCTAGTAGTTGCACATCAAATCTAAACTGTCTGAAGTGTTTTTCCAAAGTTATTAACACTTTTATGTTTGGCGTTCCGAAACCCACCTTATCTCAGGCTGAAAAGCGTTTTTGTGCATTGTGCCATAACTTTTCAGGGAAGCTTCAGAACATGAAATTTTAACCTCCCACTATAGCAGAAAGGGTCTTTCTAGTAGTTGCACATCAAATCTAAGCTGTCTGAAGTGTTTTTCAAAAGTTATCAACACTTTTATGTTTGGCGTTCCGAAACCCACCTTATCTCAGGCTGAAAAACGTTTTTGTGCATTGTGCCATAACTTTTCAGGAAAGCATCAGAACATGAAATTTTAACCTCCCACTATAGCAGAAAGGGTCTTTCTAGTAGTTGCACATCAAATCTAAACTGTCTGAAGTGTTTTTCCAAAGTTATCAACACTTTTATGTTTGGCGTTCCGAAACCCACCTTATCTCAGGCTGAAAAGCGTTTTTACGCATTGTGCCATAACTTTTCAGGGAAGCTTCAGAACATGAAATTTTAACCTCCCACTATAGCAGAAAGGGTCTTTCTAGTAGGTGCACATCAAATCTAAGCTCTCTGAAGTGTTTTTCCAAAGTTATCAACACTTTTATGTTTGGCGTTCCGAAACCCACCTTATCTCAGGCTGAAAAGCGTTTTTGTGCATTGTGCCATAACTTTTCAGGAAAGCTTCAGAACATGAAATTTTAACCTCCCACTATAGCAGAAAGGGTCTTTCTAGTAGTTGCACATCAAATCTAAACTGTCTGAAGTGTTTTTCCAAAGTTATCAACACTTTTATGTTTGGCGTTCCGAAACCCACCTTATCTCAGGCTGAAAAGCGTTTTTACGCATTGTGCCATAACTTTTCAGGGAAGCTTCAGAACATAAAATTTTAACCTCCCACTATAGCAGAAAGGGTCTTTCTAGTAGTTGCACATCAAATCTAAACTGTCTGAAGTGTTTTTCCAAAGTTATCAACACTTTTATGTTTGGCGTTCCGACACCCACCTTATCTCAGGCTGAAAAGCGTTTTTGTGCATTGTGCCATAACTTTTCAGGGAAGCTTCAGAACATGAAATTTTAACCTCCCACTATAGCAGAAAGGGTCTTTCTAGTAGTTGCACATCAAATTTAAGCTGTCTGAAGTGTTTTTCAAAAGTTATCAACACTTTTATGTTTGGCGTTCCGAAACCCACCTTATCTCAGGCTGAAAAGCGTTTTTGTGCATTGTGCCATAACTTTTCAGGGAAGATTCAGAACATGAAATTTTAACCTCCCACTATAGCAGAAAGGGTCTTTCTAGTAGGTGCACATCAAATCTAAGCTCTCTGAAGTGTTTTTCGAAAGTTATCAACACTTTTATGTTTGGCGTTCCGAAACCCACCTTATCTCAGGCTGAAAAGCGTTTTTACGCATTGTGCCATAACTTTTCAGGGAAGCTTCAGAACATGAAATTTTAACCTCCCACTATAGCAGAAAGGGTCTTTCTAGTAGTTGCACATCAAATCTAAACTGTCTGAAGTGTTTTTCCAAAGTTATCAACACTTTTATGTTTGGCGTTCCGAAACCCACCTTATCTCAGGCTGAAAAGCGTTTTCACGCATTGTGCCATAACTTTTCAGGGAAGCTTCAGAACATGAAATTTTAACCTCCCACTATAGCGGAAAGGGTCTTTCTAGTAGGTGCACATCAAATCTAAGCTGTCTGAAGTGTTTTTCGAAAGTTATCAACACTTTTATGTTTGGCGTTCCGAAACCCACCTTATCTCAGGCTGAAAAGCGTTTTTGTGCATTGTGCCATAACTTTTCAGGGAAGCTTCAGAACATGAAATTTTAACCTCCCACTATAGCAGAAAGGGTCTTTCTAGGAGTTGCACATCAAATCTAAACTGTCTGAAGTGTTTTTCAAAAGTTATCAACACTTTTATGTTTGGCGTTCCGAAACCCACCTTATCTCAGGCTGAAAAGCGTTTTTGTGCATTGTGCCATAACTTTTCAGGAAAGCTTCAGAACATGAAATTTTAACCTCCCACTATAGCAGAAAGGGTCTTTCTAGTAGTTGCACATCAAATCTAAACTGTCTGAAGTGTTTTTCCAAAGTTATCAACACTTTTATGTTTGGCGTTCCGAAACCCACCTTATCTCAGGCTGAAAAGCGTTTTTACGCATTGTGCCATAACTTTTCAGGGAAGCTTCAGAACATGAAATTTTAACCTCCCACTATAGCAGAAAGGCTCTTTCTAGTAGGTGCACATCAAATCTAAGCTCTCTGAAGTGTTTTTCGAAAGTTATCAACACTTTTATGTTTGGCGTTCCGAAACCCACCTTATCTCAGGCTGAAAAGCGTTTTTGTGCATTGTGCCATAACTTTTCAGGGAAGCTTCAGAACATGAAATTTTAACCTCCCACTATAGCAGAAAGGGTCTTTCTAGTAGTTGCACATCAAATCTAAACTGTCTGAAGTGTTTTTCCAAAGTTATTAACACTTTTATGTTTGGCGTTCCGAAACCCACCTTATCTCAGGCTGAAAAGCGTTTTTGTGCATTGTGCCATAACTTTTCAGGAAAGCTTCAGAACATGAAATTTTAACCTCCCACTATAGCAGAAAGGGTCTTTCTAGTAGTTGCACATCAAATCTAAACTGTCTGAAGTGTTTTTCCAAAGTTATCAACACTTTTATGTTTGGCGTTCCGAAACCCACCTTATCTCAGGCTGAAAAGCGTTTTTACGCATTGTGCCATAACTTTTCAGGGAAGCTTCAGAACATGAAATTTTAACCTCCCACTATAGCAGAAAGGGTCTTTCTAGTAGTTGCACATCAAATCTAAACTGTCTGAAGTGTTTTTCCAAAGTTATCAACACTTTTATGTTTGGCGTTCCGACACCCACCTTATCTCAGGCTGAAAAGCGTTTTTGTGCATTGTGCCATAACTTTTCAGGGAAGCTTCAGAACATGAAATTTTAACCTCCCACTATAGCAGAAAGGGTCTTTCTAGTAGTTGCACATCAAATTTAAGCTGTCTGAAGTGTTTTTCAAAAGTTATCAACACTTTTATGTTTGGCGTTCCGAAACCCACCTTATCTCAGGCTGAAAAGCGTTTTTGTGCATTGTGCCATAACTTTTCAGGAAAGCTTCAGAACATGAAATTTTAACCTCCCACTATAGCAGAAAGGGTCTTTCTAGTAGTTGCACATCAAATCTAAACTGTCTGAAGTGTTTTTCCAAAGTTATCAACACTTTTATGTTTGGCGTTCCGAAACCCACCTTATCTCAGGCTGAAAAGCGTTTTTGTGCATTGTGCCATAACTTTTCAGGAAAGCTTCAGAACATGAAATTTTAACCTCCCACTATAGCAGAAAGGGTCTTTCTAGTAGTTGCACATCAAATCTAAACTGTCTGAAGTGTTTTTCCAAAGTTATCAACACTTTTATGTTTGGCGTTCCGAAACCCACCTTATCTCAGGCTGAAAAGCGTTTTTACGCATTGTGCCATAACTTTTCAGGGAAGATTCAGAACATGAAATTTTAACCTCCCACTATAGCAGAAAGGGTCTTTCTAGTAGGTGCACATCAAATCTAAGCTCTCTGAAGTGTTTTTCGAAAGTTATCAACACTTTTATGTTTGGCGTTCCGAAACCCACCTTATCTCAGGCTGAAAAGCGTTTTTACGCATTGTGCCATAACTTTTCAGGGAAGCTTCAGAACATGAAATTTTAACCTCCCACTATAGCAGAAAGGGTCTTTCTAGTAGTTGCACATCAAATCTAAACTGTCTGAAGTGTTTTTCCAAAGTTATCAACACTTTTATGTTTGGCGTTCCGAAACCCACCTTATCTCAGGCTGAAAAGCGTTTTCACGCATTGTGCCATAACTTTTCAGTGAAGCTTCAGAACATGAAATTTTAACCTCCCACTATAGCGGAAAGGGTCTTTCTAGTAGGTGCACATCAAATCTAAGCTGTCTGAAGTGTTTTTCGAAAGTTATCAACACTTTTATGTTTGGCGTTCCGAAACCCACCTTATCTCATGCTGAAAAGCGTTTTTGTGCATTGTGCCATAACTTTTCAGGGAAGCTTCAGAACATGAAATTTTAACCTCCCACTATAGCAGAAAGGGTCTTTCTAGGAGTTGCACATCAAATCTAAACTGTCTGAAGTGTTTTTCCAAAGTTATTAACACTTTTATGTTTGGCGTTCCGAAACCCACCTTATCTCAGGCTGAAAAGCGTTTTTGTGCATTGTGCCATAACTTTTCAGGGAAGCTTCAGAACATGAAATTTTAACCTCCCACTATAGCAGAAAGGGTCTTTCTAGTAGTTGCACATCAAATCTAAACTGTCTGAAGTGTTTTTCCAAAGTTATTAACACTTTTATGTTTGGCGTTCCGAAACCCACCTTATCTCAGGCTGAAAAGCGTTTTTGTGCATTGTGCCATAACTTTTCAGGGAAGCTTCAGAACATGAAATTTTAACCTCCCACTATAGCAGAAAGGGTCTTTCTAGTAGGAGCACATCAAATCTAAGCTGTCTGAAGTGTTTTTCGAAAGTTATCAACACTTTTATGTTTGGCGTTCCGAAACCCACCTTATCTCAGGCTGAAAAGCGTTTTTGTGCATTGTGCCATAACTTTTCAGGGAAGCTTCAGAACATGAAATTTTAACCTCCCACTATAGCAGAAAGGGTCTTTCTAGTAGTTGCACATCAAATCTAAGCTGTCTGAAGTGTTTTTCCAAAGTTATCAACACTTTTATGTTTGGCGTTCCGAAACCCACCTTATCTCAGGCTGAAAAGCGTTTTTGTGCATTGTGCCATAACTTTTCAGGAAAGCTTCAGAACATGAAATTTTAACCTCCCACTATAGCAGAAAGGGTCTTTCTAGTAGTTGCACATCAAATCTAAACTGTCTGAAGTGTTTTTCCAAAGTTATCAACACTTTTATGTTTGGCGTTCCGAAACCCACCTTATCTCAGGCTGAAAAGCGTTTTTACGCATTGTGCCATAACTTTTCAGGGAAGCTTCAGAACATGAAATTTTAACCTCCCACTATAGCAGAAAGGGTCTTTCTAGGAGTTGCACATCAAATCTAAACTGTCTGAAGTGTTTTTCCAAAGTTATCAACACTTTTATGTTTGGCGTTCCGAAACCCACCTTATCTCAGGCTGAAAAGCGTTTTTGTGCATTGTGCCATAACTTTTCAGGGAAGCTTCAGAACATGAAATTTTAACCTCCCACTATAGCAGAAAGCGTCTTTCTAGTAGTTGCACATCAAATCTAAGCTGTCTGAAGTGTTTTTCAAAAGTTATCAACACTTTTATGTTTGGCGTTCCGAAACCCACCTTATCTCAGGCTGAAAAGCGTTTTTGTGCATTGTGCCATAACTTTTCAGGAAAGCTTCAGAACATGAAATTTTAACCTCCCACTATAGCAGAAAGGGTCTTTCTAGTAGTTGCACATCAAATCTAAACTGTCTGAAGTGTTTTTCCAAAGTTATCAACACTTTTATGTTTGGCGTTCCGAAACCCACCTTATCTCAGGCTGAAAAGCGTTTTTACGCATTGTGCCATAACTTTTCAGGGAAGCTTCAGAACATGAAATTTTAACCTCCCACTATAGCAGAAAGGGTCTTTCTAGTAGGTGCACATCAAATCTAAGCTCTCTGAAGTGTTTTTCGAAAGTTATCAACACTTTTATGTTTGGCGTTCCGAAACCCACCTTATCTCAGGCTGAAAAGCGTTTTTGTGCATTGTGCCATAACTTTTCAGGGAAGCTTCAGAACATGAAATTTTAACCTCCCACTATAGCAGAAAGGGTCTTTCTAGTAGTTGCACATCAAATCTAAACTGTCTGAAGTGTTTTTCCAAAGTTATTAACACTTTTATGTTTGGCGTTCCGAAACCCACCTTATCTCAGGCTGAAAAGCGTTTTTGTGCATTGTGCCATAACTTTTCAGGGAAGCTTCAGAACATGAAATTTTAACCTCCCACTATAGCAGAAAGGGTCTTTCTAGTAGTTGCACATCAAATCTAAACTGTCTGAAGTGTTTTTCCAAAGTTATTAACACTTTTATGTTTGGCGTTCCGAAACCCACCTTATCTCAGGCTGAAAAGCGTTTTTGTGCATTGTGCCATAACTTTTCAGGGAAGCTTCAGAACATGAAATTTTAACCTCCCACTATAGCAGAAAGGGTCTTTCTAGTAGGAGCACATCAAATCTAAGCTGTCTGAAGTGTTTTTCGAAAGTTATCAACACTTTTATGTTTGGCGTTCCGAAACCCACCTTATCTCAGGCTGAAAAGCGTTTTTGTGCATTGTGCCATAACTTTTCAGGGAAGCTTCAGAACATGAAATTTTAACCTCCCACTATAGCAGAAAGGGTCTTTCTAGTAGTTGCACATCAAATCTAAGCTGTCTGAAGTGTTTTTCCAAAGTTATCAACACTTTTATGTTTGGCGTTCCGAAACCCACCTTATCTCAGGCTGAAAAGCGTTTTTGTGCATTGTGCCATAACTTTTCAGGAAAGCTTCAGAACATGAAATTTTAACCTCCCACTATAGCAGAAAGGGTCTTTCTAGTAGTTGCACATCAAATCTAAACTGTCTGAAGTGTTTTTCCAAAGTTATCAACACTTTTATGTTTGGCGTTCCGAAACCCACCTTATCTCAGGCTGAAAAGCGTTTTTACGCATTGTGCCATAACTTTTCAGGGAAGCTTCAGAACATGAAATTTTAACCTCCCACTATAGCAGAAAGGGTCTTTCTAGGAGTTGCACATCAAATCTAAACTGTCTGAAGTGTTTTTCCAAAGTTATCAACACTTTTATGTTTGGCGTTCCGAAACCCACCTTATCTCAGGCTGAAAAGCGTTTTTGTGCATTGTGCCATAACTTTTCAGGGAAGCTTCAGAACATGAAATTTTAACCTCCCACTATAGCAGAAAGCGTCTTTCTAGTAGTTGCACATCAAATCTAAGCTGTCTGAAGTGTTTTTCAAAAGTTATCAACACTTTTATGTTTGGCGTTCCGAAACCCACCTTATCTCAGGCTGAAAAGCGTTTTTGTGCATTGTGCCATAACTTTTCAGGAAAGCTTCAGAACATGAAATTTTAACCTCCCACTATAGCAGAAAGGGTCTTTCTAGTAGTTGCACATCAAATCTAAACTGTCTGAAGTGTTTTTCCAAAGTTATCAACACTTTTATGTTTGGCGTTCCGAAACCCACCTTATCTCAGGCTGAAAAGCGTTTTTACGCATTGTGCCATAACTTTTCAGGGAAGCTTCAGAACATGAAATTTTAACCTCCCACTATAGCAGAAAGGGTCTTTCTAGTAGGTGCACATCAAATCTAAGCTCTCTGAAGTGTTTTTCGAAAGTTATCAACACTTTTATGTTTGGCGTTCCGAAACCCACCTTATCTCAGGCTGAAAAGCGTTTTTGTGCATTGTGCCATAACTTTTCAGGGAAGCTTCAGAACATGAAATTTTAACCTCCCACTATAGCAGAAAGGGTCTTTCTAGTAGTTGCACATCAAATCTAAACTGTCTGAAGTGTTTTTCCAAAGTTATTAACACTTTTATGTTTGGCGTTCCGAAACCCACCTTATCTCAGGCTGAAAAGCGTTTTTGTGCATTGTGCCATAACTTTTCAGGGAAGCTTCAGAACATGAAATTTTAACCTCCCACTATAGCAGAAAGGGTCTTTCTAGTAGTTGCACATCAAATCTAAACTGTCTGAAGTGTTTTTCCAAAGTTATCAACACTTTTATGTTTGGCGTTCCGAAACCCACCTTATCTCAGGCTGAAAAGCGTTTTTGTGCATTGTGCCATAACTTTTCAGGAAAGCTTCAGAACATGAAATTTTAACCTCCCACTATAGCAGAAAGGGTCTTTCTAGTAGTTGCACATCAAATCTAAACTGTCTGAAGTGTTTTTCCAAAGTTATCAACACTTTTATGTTTGGCGTTCCGAAACCCACCTTATCTCAGGCTGAAAAGCGTTTTTACGCATTGTGCCATAACTTTTCAGGGAAGCTTCAGAACATGAAATTTTAACCTCCCACTATAGCAGAAAGGGTCTTTCTAGTAGGTGCACATCAAATCTAAGCTCTCTGAAGTGTTTTTCGAAAGTTATCAACACTTTTATGTTTGGCGTTCCGAAACCCACCTTATCTCAGGCTGAAAAGCGTTTTTGTGCATTGTGCCATAACTTTTCAGGGAAGCTTCAGAACATGAAATTTTAACCTCCCACTATAGCAGAAAGGGTCTTTCTAGTAGTTGCACATCAAATCTAAACTGTCTGAAGTGTTTTTCCAAAGTTATCAACACTTTTATGTTTGGCGTTCCGAAACCCACCTTATCTCAGGCTGAAAAGCGTTTTTACGCATTGTGCCATAACTTTTCAGGGAAGCTTCAGAACATGAAATTTTAACCTCCCACTATAGCAGAAAGGGTCTTTCTAGTAGGTGCACATCAAATCTAAGCTGTCTGAAGTGTTTTTCCAAAGTTATCAACACTTTTATGTTTGGCGTTCCGAAACCCACCTTATCTCAGGCTGAAAAGCGTTTTTGTGCATTGTGCCATAACTTTTCAGGGAAGCTTCAGAACATGAAATTTTAACGTCCCACTATAGCAGAAAGGGTCTTTCTAGTAGTTGCACATCAAATCTAAACTGTCTGAAGTGTTTTTCCAAAGTTATTAACACTTTTATGTTTGGCGTTCCGAAACCCACCTTATCTCAGGCTGAAAAGCGTTTTTGTGCATTGTGCCATAACTTTTCAGGGAAGCTTCAGAACATGAAATATTAACCTCCCACTATAGCAGAAAGGGTCTTTCTAGTAGTTGCACATCAAATCTAAACTGTCTGAAGTGTTTTTCCAAAGTCATTAACACTTTTATGTTTGGCGTTCCGAAACCCACCTTATCTCAGGCTGAAAAGCGTTTTTACGCATTGTGCCATAACTTTTCAGGGAAGATTCAGAACATGAAATTTTAACCTCCCACTATAGCAGAAAGGGTCTTTCTAGTAGGTGCACATCAAATCTAAGCTCTCTGAAGTGTTTTTCGAAAGTTATCAACACTTTTATGTTTGGCGTTCCGAAACCCACCTTATCTCAGGCTGAAAAGCGTTTTTACGCATTGTGCCATAACTTTTCAGGGAAGCTTCAGAACATGAAATTTTAACCTCCCACTATAGCAGAAAGGGTCTTTCTAGTAGTTGCACATCAAATCTAAACTGTCTGAAGTGTTTTTCCAAAGTTATCAACACTTTTATGTTTGGCGTTCCGAAACCCACCTTATCTCAGGCTGAAAAGCGTTTTCACGCATTGTGCCATAACTTTTCAGGGAAGCTTCAGAACATGAAATTTTAACCTCCCACTATAGCGGAAAGGGTCTTTCTAGTAGGTGCACATCAAATCTAAGCTGTCTGAAGTGTTTTTCGAAAGTTATCAACACTTTTATGTTTGGCGTTCCGAAACCCACCTTATCTCATGCTGAAAAGCGTTTTTGTGCATTGTGCCATAACTTTTCAGGGAAGCTTCAGAACATGAAATTTTAACCTCCCACTATAGCAGAAAGGGTCTTTCTAGGAGTTGCACATCAAATCTAAACTGTCTGAAGTGTTTTTCCAAAGTTATTAACACTTTTATGTTTGGCGTTCCGAAACCCACCTTATCTCAGGCTGAAAAGCGTTTTTGTGCATTGTGCCATAACTTTTCAGGGAAGCTTCAGAACATGAAATTTTAACCTCCCACTATAGCAGAAAGGGTCTTTCTAGTAGTTGCACATCAAATCTAAACTGTCTGAAGTGTTTTTCCAAAGTTATTAACACTTTTATGTTTGGCGTTCCGAAACCCACCTTATCTCAGGCTGAAAAGCGTTTTTGTGCATTGTGCCATAACTTTTCAGGGAAGCTTCAGAACATGAAATTTTAACCTCCCACTATAGCAGAAAGGGTCTTTCTAGTAGTTGCACATCAAATCTAAACTGTCTGAAGTGTTTTTCCAAAGTTATCAACACTTTTATGTTTGGCGTTCCAAAACCCACCTTATCTCAGGCTGAAAAGCGATTTTACGCATTGTGCCATAACTTTTCAGGGAAGCTTCAGAACATGAAATTTTAACCTCCCACTATAGCAGAAAGGGTCTTTCTAGTAGGAGCACATCAAATCTAAGCTGTCTGAAGTGTTTTTCGAAAGTTATCAACACTTTTATGTTTGGCGTTCCGAAACCCACCTTATCTCAGGCTGAAAAGCGTTTTTGTGCATTGTGCCATAACTTTTCAGGGAAGCTTCAGAACATGAAATTTTAACCTCCCACTATAGCAGAAAGGGTCTTTCTAGTAGTTGCACATCAAATCTAAGCTGTCTGAAGTGTTTTTCCAAAGTTATCAACACTTTTATGTTTGGCGTTCCGAAACCCACCTTATCTCAGGCTGAAAAGCGTTTTTGTGCATTGTGCCATAACTTTTCAGGAAAGCTTCAGAACATGAAATTTTAACCTCCCACTATAGCAGAAAGGGTCTTTCTAGTAGTTGCACATCAAATCTAAACTGTCTGAAGTGTTTTTCCAAAGTTATCAACACTTTTATGTTTGGCGTTCCGAAACCCACCTTATCTCAGGCTGAAAAGCGTTTTTACGCATTGTGCCATAACTTTTCAGGGAAGCTTCAGAACATGAAATTTTAACCTCCCACTATAGCAGAAAGGGTCTTTCTAGGAGTTGCACATCAAATCTAAACTGTCTGAAGTGTTTTTCCAAAGTTATCAACACTTTTATGTTTGGCGTTCCGAAACCCACCTTATCTCAGGCTGAAAAGCGTTTTTGTGCATTGTGCCATAACTTTTCAGGGAAGCTTCAGAACATGAAATTTTAACCTCCCACTATAGCAGAAAGCGTCTTTCTAGTAGTTGCACATCAAATCTAAGCTGTCTGAAGTGTTTTTCAAAAGTTATCAACACTTTTATGTTTGGCGTTCCGAAACCCACCTTATCTCAGGCTGAAAAGCGTTTTTGTGCATTGTGCCATAACTTTTCAGGAAAGCTTCAGAACATGAAATTTTAACCTCCCACTATAGCAGAAAGGGTCTTTCTAGTAGTTGCACATCAAATCTAAACTGTCTGAAGTGTTTTTCCAAAGTTATCAACACTTTTATGTTTGGCGTTCCGAAACCCACCTTATCTCAGGCTGAAAAGCGTTTTTACGCATTGTGCCATAACTTTTCAGGGAAGATTCAGAACATGAAATTTTAACCTCCCACTATAGCAGAAAGGGTCTTTCTAGTAGGTGCACATCAAATCTAAGCTCTCTGAAGTGTTTTTCGAAAGTTATCAACACTTTTATGTTTGGCGTTCCGAAACCCACCTTATCTCAGGCTGAAAAGCGTTTTTGTGCATTGTGCCATAACTTTTCAGGGAAGCTTCAGAACATGAAATTTTAACGTCCCACTATAGCAGAAAGGGTCTTTCTAGTAGTTGCACATCAAATCTAAACTGTCTGAAGTGTTTTTCCAAAGTTATTAACACTTTTATGTTTGGCGTTCCGAAACCCACCTTATCTCAGGCTGAAAAGCGTTTTTGTGCATTGTGCCATAACTTTTCAGGGAAGCTTCAGAACATGAAATATTAACCTCCCACTATAGCAGAAAGGGTCTTTCTAGTAGTTGCACATCAAATCTAAACTGTCTGAAGTGTTTTTCCAAAGTCATTAACACTTTTATGTTTGGCGTTCCGAAACCCACCTTATCTCAGGCTGAAAAGCGTTTTTGTGCATTGTGCCATAACTTTTCAGGGAAGCTTCAGAACATGAAATTTTAACCTCCCACTATAGCAGAAAGGGTCTTTCTAGTAGGTGCACATCAAATCTAAGCTGTCTGAAGTGTTTTTCGAAAGTTATCAACACTTTTATGTTTGGCGTTCCGAAACCCACCTTATCTCAGGCTGAAAAGCGTTTTTGTGTATTGTGCCATAACTTTTCAGGGAAGCTTCAGAACATGAAATTTTAACCTCCCACTATAGCAGAAAGGGTCTTTCTAGTAGTTGCACATCAAATCTAAGCTGTCTGAAGTTTTTTTCCAAAGTTATCAACACTTTTATGTTTGGCGTTCCGAAACCCACCTTATCTCAGGCTGAAAAGCGTTTTTTTGCATTGTGCCATAACTTTTCAGGAAAGCTTCAGAACATGAAATTTTAACCTCCCACTATAGCAGAAAGGGTCTTTCTAGTAGTTGCACATCAAATCTAAACTGTCTGAAGTGTTTGTCCAAAGTTATCAACACTTTTATGTTTGGCGTTCCGAAACCCACCTTATCTCAGGCTGAAAAGCGTTTTTACGCATTGTGCCATAACTTTTCAGGGAAGCTTCAGAACATGAAATTTTAACCTCCCACTATAGCAGAAAGGGTCTTTCTAGTAGGTGCACATCAAATCTAAGCTCTCTGAAGTGTTATTCGAAAGTTATCAACACTTTTATGTTTGGCGTTCCGAAACCCACCTTATCTCAGGCTGAAAAGCGTTTTTGTGCATTGTGCCATAACTTTTCAGGAAAGCTTCAGAACATGATATTTTAACCTCCCACTATAGCAGAAAGGGTCTTTCTAGTAGTTGCACATCAAATCTAAACTGTCTGAAGTGTTTTTCCAAAGTTATTAACACTTTTATGTTTGGTGTTCCGAAACCCACCTTATCTCAGGCTGAAAAGCGTTTTTGTGCATTGTGCCATAACTTTTCAGGGAAGCTTCAGAACATGAAATTTTAACCTCCCACTATAGCAGAAAGGGTCTTTCTAGTAGTTGCACATCAAATCTAAGCTGTCTGAAGTGTTTTTCAAAAGTTATCAACACTTTTATGTTTGGCGTTCCGAAACCCACCTTATCTCAGGCTGAAAAGCGTTTTTGTGCATTGTGCCATAACTTTTCAGGAAAGCTTCAGAACATGAAATTTTAACCTCCCACTATAGCAGAAAGGGTCTTTCTAGTAGTTGCACATCAAATCTAAACTGTCTGAAGTGTTTTTCCAAAGTTATCAACACTTTTATGTTTGGCGTTCCGAAACCCACCTTATCTCAGGCTGAAAAGCGTTTTTACGCATTGTGCCATAACTTTTCAGGGAAGCTTCAGGACATGAAATTTTAACCTCCCACTATAGCAGAAAGGGTCTTTCTAGTAGGTGCACATCAAATCCAAGCTCTCTGAAGTGTTTTTCGAAAGTTATCAACACTTTTATGTTTGGCGTTCCGAAACCCACCTTATCTCAGGCTGAAAAGCGTTTTTGTGCATTGTGCCATAACTTTTCAGGGAAGCTTCAGAACATGAAATTTTAACCTCCCACTATAGCAGAAAGGGTCTTTCTAGTAGTTGCACATCAAATCTAAACTGTCTGAAGTGTTTTTCCAAAGTTATTAACACTTTTATGTTTGGCGTTCCGAAACCCACCTTATCTCAAGCTGAAAAGCGTTTTTGTGCATTGTGCCATAACTTTTCAGGGAAGCTTCAGAACATGAAATTTTAACCTCCCACTATAGCAGAAAGGGTCTTTCTAGTAGGTGCACATCAAATCTAAGCTGTCTGAAGTGTTTTTCGAAAGTTATCAACACTTTTATGTTTGGCGTTCCGAAACCCACCTTATCTCAGGCTGAAAAGCGTTTTTGTGCATTGTGCCATAACTTTTCAGGGAAGCTTCAGAACATGAAATTTTAACCTCCCACTATAGCAGAAAGGGTCTTTCTAGTAGTTGCACATCAAATCTAAGCTGTCTGAAGTGTTTTTCCAAAGTTATCAACACTTTTATGTTTGGCGTTCCGAAACCCACCTTATCTCAGGCTGAAAAGCGTTTTTGTGCATTGTGCCATAACTTTTCAGGAAAGCTTCAAAACATGAAATTTTAACCTCCCACTATAGCAGAAAGGGTCTTTCTAGTAGTTGCACATCAAATCTAAACTGTCTGAAGTGTTTTTCCAAAGTTATCAACACTTTTATGTTTGGCGTTCCGAAACCCACCTTATCTCAGGCTGAAAAGCGTTTTTGTGCATTGTGCCATAACTTTTCAGGGAAGCTTCAGAACATGAAATTTTAACCTCCCACTATAGCAGAAAGCGTCTTTCTAGTAGTTGCACATCAAATCTAAGCTGTCTGAAGTGTTTTTCAAAAGTTATCAACACTTTTATGTTTGGCGTTCCGAAACCCACCTTATCTCAGGCTGAAAAGCGTTTTTGTGCATTGTGCCATAACTTTTCAGGAAAGCTTCAGAACATGAAATTTTAACCTCCCACTATAGCAGAAAGGGTCTTTCTAGTAGTTGCACATCAAATCTAAACTGTCTGAAGTGTTTTTCCAAAGTTATCAACACTTTTATGTTTGGCGTTCCGAAACCCACCTTATCTCAGGCTGAAAAGCGTTTTTACGCATTGTGCCATAACTTTTCAGGGAAGCTTCAGAACATGAAATTTTAACCTCCCACTATAGCAGAAAGGGTCTTTCTAGTAGGTGCACATCAAATCTAAGCTCTCTGAAGTGTTTTTCGAAAGTTATTAACACTTTTATGTTTGGCGTTCCGAAACCCACCTTATCTCAGGCTGAAAAGCGTTTTTGTGCATTGTGCCATAACTTTTCAGGGAAGCTTCAGAACATGAAATTTTAACCTCCCACTATAGCAGAAAGGGTCTTTCTAGTAGTTGCACATCAAATCTAAACTGTCTGAAGTGTTTTTCCAAAGTTATCAACACTTTTATGTTTGGCGTTCCGAAACCCACCTTATCTCAGGCTGAAAAGCGTTTTTGTGCATTGTGCCATAACTTTTCAGGAAAGCTTCAGAACATGAAATTTTAACCTCCCACTATAGCAGAAAGGGTCTTTCTAGTAGTTGCACATCAAATCTAAACTGTCTGAAGTGTTTTTCCAAAGTTATCAACACTTTTATGTTTGGCGTTCCGAAACCCACCTTATCTCAGGCTGAAAAGCGTTTTTACGCATTGTGCCATAACTTTTCAGGGAAGCTTCAGAACATGAAATTTTAACCTCCCACTATAGCAGAAAGGGTCTTTCTAGTAGGTGCACATCAAATCTAAGCTCTCTGAAGTGTTTTTCGAAAGTTATCAACACTTTTATGTTTGGCGTTCCGAAACCCACCTTATCTCAGGCTGAAAAGCGTTTTTGTGCATTGTGCCATAACTTTTCAGGGAAGCTTCAGAACATGAAATTTTAACCTCCCACTATAGCAGAAAGGGTCTTTCTAGTAGTTGCACATCAAATCTAAACTGTCTCAAGTGTTTTTCCAAAGTTATCAACACTTTTATGTTTGGTGTTCCGAAACCCACCTTATCTCAGGCTGAAAAGCGTTTTTACGCATTGTGCCATAACTTTTCAGGGAAGCTTCAGAACATGAAATTTTAACCTCCCACTATAGCAGAAAGGGTCTTTCTAGTAGGTGCACATCAAATCTAAGCTGTCTGAAGTGTTTTTCCAAAGTTATCAACACTTTTATGTTTGGCGTTCCGAAACCCACCTTATCTCAGGCTGAAAAGCGTTTTTGTGCATTGTGCCATAACTTTTCAGGGAAGCTTCAGAACATGAAATTTTAACGTCCCACTATAGCAGAAAGGGTCTTTCTAGTAGTTGCACATCAAATCTAAACTGTCTGAAGTGTTTTTCCAAAGTTATTAACACTTTTATGTTTGGCGTTCCGAAACCCACCTTATCTCAGGCTGAAAAGCGTTTTTGTGCATTGTGCCATAACTTTTCAGGGAAGCTTCAGAACATGAAATATTAACCTCCCACTATAGCAGAAAGGGTCTTTCTAGTAGTTGCACATCAAATCTAAACTGTCTGAATTGTTTTTCCAAAGTCATTAACACTTTTATGTTTGGCGTTCCGAAACCCACCTTATCTCAGGCTGAAAAGCGTTTTTGTGCATTGTGCCATAACTTTTCAGGGAAGCTTCAGAACATGAAATTTTAACCTCCCACTATAGCAGAAAGGGTCTTTCTAGTAGTTGCACATCAAATCTAAGCTGTCTGAAGTGTTTTTCCAAAGTTATCAACACTTTTATGTTTGGCGTTCCGAAACCCACCTTATCTCAGGCTGAAAAGCGTTTTTGTGCATTGTGCCATAACTTTTCTGGAAAGCTTCAGAACATGAAATTTTAACCTCCCACTATAGCAGAAAGGGTCTTTCTAGTAGTTGCACATCAAATCTAAACTGTCTGAAGTGTTTGTCCAAAGTTATCAACACTTTTATGTTTGGCGTTCCGAAACCCACCTTATCTCAGGCTGAAAAGCGTTTTTACGCATTGTGCCATAACTTTTCAGGGAAGCTTCAGAACATGAAATTTTAACCTCCCACTATAGCAGAAAGGGTCTTTCTAGTAGGTGCACATCAAATCTAAGCTCTCTGAAGTGTTTTTCGAAAGTTATCAACACTTTTATGTTTGGCGTTCCGAAACCCACCTTATCTCAGGCTGAAAAGCGTTTTTGTGCATTGTGCCATAACTTTTCAGGAAAGCTTCAGAACATGATATTTTAACCTCCCACTATAGCAGAAAGGGTCTTTCTAGTAGTTGCACATCAAATCTAAACTGTCTGAAGTGTTTTTCCAAAGTTATTAACACTTTTATGTTTGGCGTTCCGAAACCCACCTTATCTCAGGCTGAAAAGCGTTTTTGTGCATTGTGCCATAACTTTTCAGGGAAGCTTCAGAACATGAAATTTTAACCTCCCACTATAGCAGAAAGGGTCTTTCTAGTAGTTGCACATCAAATCTAAGCTGTCTGAAGTGTTTTTCAAAAGTTATCAACACTTTTATGTTTGGCGTTCCGAAACCCACCTTATCTCAGGCTGAAAAGCGTTTTTGTGCATTGTGCCATAACTTTTCAGGAAAGCTTCAGAACACTAAATTTTAACCTCCCACTATAGCAGAAAGGGTCTTTCTAGTAGTTGCACATCAAATCTAAACTGTCTGAAGTGTTTTTCCAAAGTTATCAACACTTTTATGTTTGGCGTTCCGAAACCCACCTTATCTCAGGCTGAAAAGCGTTTTTACGCATTGTGCCATAACTTTTCAGGGAAGCTTCAGAACATGAAATTTTAACCTCCCACTATAGCAGAAAGGGTCTTTCTAGTAGGTGCACATCAAATCCAAGCTCTCTGAAGTGTTTTTCGAAAGTTATCAACACTTTTATGTTTGGCGTTCCGAAACCCACCTTATCTCAGGCTGAAAAGCGTTTTTGTGCATTGTGCCATAACTTTTCAGGGAAGCTTCAGAACATGAAATTTTAACCTCCCACTATAGCAGAAAGGGTCTTTCTAGTAGTTGCACATCAAATCTAAACTGTCTGAAGTGTTTTTCCAAAGTTATTAACACTTTTATGTTTCGCGTTCCGAAACCCACCTTATCTCAAGCTGAAAAGCGTTTTTGTGCATTGTGCCATAACTTTTCAGGGAAGCTTCAGAACATGAAATTTTAACCTCCCACTATAGCAGAAAGGGTCTTTCTAGTAGGTGCACATCAAATCTAAGCTGTCTGAAGTGTTTTTCGAAAGTTATCAACACTTTTATGTTTGGCGTTCCGAAACCCACCTTATCTCAGGCTGAAAAGCGTTTTTGTGCATTGTGCCATAACTTTTCAGGGAAGCTTCAGAACATGAAATTTTAACCTCCCACTATAGCAGAAAGGGTCTTTCTAGTAGTTGCACATCAAATCTAAGCTGTCTGAAGTGTTTTTCCAAAGTTATCAACACTTTTATGTTTGGCGTTCCGAAACCCACCTTATCTCAGGCTGAAAAGCGTTTTTGTGCATTGTGCCATAACTTTTCAGGAAAGCTTCAAAACATGAAATTTTAACCTCCCACTATAGCAGAAAGGGTCTTTCTAGTAGTTGCACATCAAATCTAAACTGTCTGAAGTGTTTTTCCAAAGTTATCAACACTTTTATGTTTGGCGTTCCGAAACCCACCTTATCTCAGGCTGAAAAGCGTTTTTACGCATTGTGCCATAACTTTTCAGGGAAGCTTCAGAACATGAAATTTTAACCTCCCACTATAGCAGAAAGGGTCTTTCTAGTAGGTGCACATCAAATCTAAGCTCTCTGAAGTGTTTTTCGAAAGTTATCAACACTTTTATGTTTGGCGTTCCGAAACCCACCTTATCTCAGGCTGAAAAGCGTTTTTGTGCATTGTGCCATAACTTTTCAGGAAAGCTTCAGAACATGAAATTTTAACCTCCCACTATAGCAGAAAGGGTCTTTCTAGTAGTTGCACATCAAATCTAAACTGTCTGAAGTGTTTTTCCAAAGTTATTAACACTTTTATGTTTGGCGTTCCGAAACCCACCTTATCTCAGGCTGAAAAGCGTTTTTGTGCATTGTGCCATAACTTTTCAGGGAAGCTTCAGAACATGAAATTTTAACCTCCCACTATAGCAGAAAGGGTCTTTCTAGTAGTTGCACATCAAATCTAAACTGTCTGAAGTGTTTTTCCAAAGTTATCAACACTTTTATGTTTGGCGTTCCGAAACCCACCTTATCTCAGGCTGAAAAGCGTTTTTACGCATTGTGCCATAACTTTTCAGGGAAGCTTCAGAACATGAACTTTTAACCTCCCACTATAGCAGAAAGGGTCTTTCTAGTAGGTGCACATCAAATCTAAGCTGTCTGAAGTGTTTTTCCAAAGTTATCAACACTTTTATGTTTGGCGTTCCGAAACCCACCTTATCTCAGGCTGAAAAGCGTTTTTGTGCATTGTGCCATAACTTTTCAGGGAAGCTTCAGAACATGAAATTTTAACCTCCCACTATAGCAGAAAGGGTCTTTCTAGTAGTTGCACATCAAATCTAAGCTGTCTGAAGTGTTTTTCAAAAGTTATCAACACTTTTATGTTTGGCGTTCCGAAACCCACCTTATCTCAGGCTGAAAAGCGTTTTTGTGCATTGTGCCATAACTTTTCAGGAAAGCTTCAGAACATGAAATTTTAACCTCCCACTATCGCAGAAAGGGTCTTTCTAGTAGTTGCACATCAAATCTAAACTGTCTGAAGTGTTTTTCCAAAGTTATCAACACTTTTATGTTTGGCGTTCCGAAACCCACCTTATCTCAGGCTGAAAAGCGTTTTTGTGCATTGTGCCATAACTTTTCAGGGAAGCTTCAGAACATGAAATTTTAACCTCCCACTATAGCAGAAAGGGTCTTTCTAGTAGTTGCACATCAAATCTAAACTGTCTGAAGTGTTTTTCCAAAGTTATTAACACTTTTATGTTTGGCGTTCCGAAACCCACCTTATCTCAGGCTGAAAAGCGTTTTTGTGCATTGTGCCATAACTTTTCAGGAAAGCTTCAGAACATGAAATTTTAACCTCCCACTATAGCAGAAAGGGTCTTTCTAGTAGTTGCACATCAAATCTAAACTGTCTGAAGTGTTTTTCCAAAGTTATCAACACTTTTATGTTTGGCGTTCCGAAACCCACCTTATCTCAGGCTGAAAAGCGTTTTTACGCATTGTGCCATAACTTTTCAGGGAAGCTTCAGAACATGAAATTTTAACCTCCCACTCTAGCAGAAAGGGTCTTTCTAGTAGGTGCACATCAAATCTAAGCTCTCTGAAGTGTTTTTCGAAAGTTATCAACACTTTTATGTTTGGCGTTCCGAAACCCACCTTATCTCAGGCTGAAAAGCGTTTTTGTGCATTGTGCCATAACTTTTCAGGAAAGCTTCAGAACATGAAATTTTAACCTCCCACTATAGCAGAAAGGGTCTTTCTAGTAGTTGCACATCAAATCTAAACTGTCTGAAGTGTTTTTCCAAAGTTATTAACACTTTTATGTTTGGCGTTCCGAAACCCACCTTATCTCAGGCTGAAAAGCGTTTTTGTGCATTGTGCCATAACTTTTCAGGGAAGCTTCAGAACATGAGATTTTAACCTCCCACTATAGCAGTAAGGGTCTTTCTAGTAGTTGCACATCAAATCTAAACTGTCTGAAGTGTTTTTCCAAAGTTATTAACACTTTTATGTTTGGCGTTCCGAAACCCACCTTATCTCAGGCTGAAAAGCGTTTTTGTGCATTGTGCCATAACTTTTCAGGGAAGCTTCAGAACATGAAATTTTAACCTCCCACTATAGCAGAAAGGGTCTTTCTAGTAGTTGCACATCAAATCTAAGCTGTCTGAAGTGTTTTTCAAAAGTTATCAACACTTTTATGTTTGGCGTTCCGAAACCCACCTTATCTCAGGCTGAAAAGCGTTTTTGTGCATTGTGCCATAACTTTTCAGGGAAGCTTCAGAACATGAAATTTTAACCTCCCACTATAGCAGAAAGGGTCTTTCTAGTAGTTGCACATCAAATCTAAACTGTCTGAAGTGTTTTTCCAAAGTTATCAACACTTTTATGTTTGGCGTTCCGAAACCCACCTTATCTCAGGCTGAAAAGCGTTTTTACGCATTGTGCCATAACTTTTCAGGGAAGCTTCAGAACATGAAATTTTAACCTCCCACTAAAGCAGAAAGGGTCTTTCTAGTAGGTGCACATCAAATCTAAGCTCTCTGAAGTGTTTTTCGAAAGTTATCAACACTTTTATGTTTGGCGTTCCGAAACCCACCTTATCTCAGGCTGAAAAGCGTTTTTGTGCATTGTGCCATAACTTTTCAGGGAAGCTTCAGAACATGAAATTTTAACCTCCCACTATAGCAGAAAGGGTCTTTCTAGTAGTTGCACATCAAATCTAAACTGTCTGAAGTGTTTTTCCAAAGTTATCAACACTTTCATGTTTGGCGTTCCGAAGCCCACCTTATCTCAGGCTGAAAAGCGTTTTTGTGCATTGTGCCATAACTTTTCAGGGAAGCTTCAGAACATAAAATTTTAACCTCCCACTATAGCAGAAAGGGTCTTTCTAGTAGTTGCACATCAAATCTAAACTGTCTGAAGTGTTTTTCCAAAGTTATCAACACTTTTATGTTTGGCGTTCCGAAACCCACCTTATCTCAGGCTGAAAAGCGTTTTTGTGCATTGTGCCATAACTTTTCAGGGAAGCTTCAGAACATGAAATTTTAACCTCCCACTATAGCAGAAAGGGTCTTTCTAGTAGTTGCACATCAAATCTAAGCTGTCTGAAGTGTTTTTCAAAAGTTATCAACACTTTTATGTTTGGCGTTCCGAAACCCACCTTATCTCAGGCTGAAAAGCGTTTTTGTGCATTGTGCCATAACTTTTCAGGAAAGCTTCAGAACATGAAATTTTAACCTCCCACTATAGCAGAAAGGGTCTTTCTAGTAGTTGCACATCAAATCTAAACTGTCTGAAGTGTTTTTCCAAAGTTATCAACACTTTTATGTTTGGCGTTCCGAAACCCACCTTATCTCAGGCTGAAAAGCGTTTTTGTGCATTGTGCCATAACTTTTCAGGGAAGCTTCAGAACATGAAATTTTAACCTCCCACTATAGCAGAAAGGGTCTTTCTAGTAGTTGCACATCAAATCTAAGCTGTCTGAAGTGTTTTTCAAAAGTTATCAACACTTTTATGTTTGGCGTTCCGAAACCCACCTTATCTCAGGCTGAAAAGCGTTTTTGTGCATTGTGCCATAACTTTTCAGGAAAGCTTCAGAACATGAAATTTTAACCTCCCACTATAGCAGAAAGGGTCTTTCTAGTAGTTGCACATCAAATCTAAACTGTCTGAAGTGTTTTTCCAAAGTTATCAACACTTTTATGTTTGGCGTTCCGAAACCCACCTTATCTCAGGCTGAAAAGCGTTTTTACGCATTGTGCCATAACTTTTCAGGGAAGCTTCAGAACATGAAATTTTAACCTCCCACTATAGCAGAAAGGGTCTTTCTAGTAGGTGCACATCAAATCTAAGCTCTCTGAAGTGTTTTTCGAAAGTTATCAACACTTTTATGTTTGGCGTTCCGAAACCCACCTTATCTCAGGCTGAAAAGCGTTTTTGTGCATTGTGCCATAACTTTTCAGGGAAGCTTCAGAACATGAAATTTTAACCTCCCACTATAGCAGAAAGGGTCTTTCTAGTAGTTGCACATCAAATCTAAACTGTCTGAAGTGTTTTTCCAAAGTTATCAACACTTTTATGTTTGGCGTTCCGAAACCCACCTTATCTCAGGCTGAAAAGCGTTTTTACGCATTGTGCCATAACTTTTCAGGGAAGCTTCAGAACATGAAATTTTAACCTCCCACTATAGCAGAAAGGGTCTTTCTAGTAGGTGCACATCAAATCTAAGCTGTCTGAAGTGTTTTTCGAAAGTTATCAACACTTTTATGTTTGGCGTTCCGAAACCCACCTTATCTCAGGCTGAAAAGCGTTTTTACGCATTGTGCCATAACTTTTCAGGGAAGCGTCAGAACATGAAATTATAACCTCCCACTATAGCAGAAAGGGTCTTTCTAGTAGGTGCACATCAAATCTAAGCTCTCTGAAGTGTTTTTCGAAAGTTATCAACACTTTTATGTTTGGCGTTCCGAAACCCACCTTATCTCAGGCTGAAAAGCGTTTTTGTGCATTGTGCCATAACTTTTCAGGGAAGCTTCAGAACATGAAATTTTAACCTCCCACTATAGCAGAAAGGGTCTTTCTAGTAGTTGCACATCAAATCTAAACTGTCTGAAGTGTTTTTCCAAAGTTATTAACACTTTTATGTTTGGCGTTCCGAAACCCACCTTATCTCAGGCTGAAAAGCGTTTTTGTGCATTGTGCCATAACTTTTCAGGGAAGCTTCAGAACATGAAATTTTAACCTCCCACTATAGCAGAAAGGGTCTTTCTAGTAGTTGCACATCAAATCTAAACGGTCTGAAGTGTTTTTCCAAAGTTATCAACACTTTTATGTTTGGCGTTCCGAAACCCACCTTATCTCAGGCTGAAAAGCGTTTTTGTGCATTGTGCCATAACTTTTCAGGGAAGCTTCAGAACATGAAATTTTAACCTCCCACTATAGCAGAAAGGGTCTTTCTAGTAGTTGCACATCAAATCTAAGCTGTCTGAAGTGTTTTTCAAAAGTTATCAACACTTTTATGTTTGGCGTTCCGAAACCCACCTTATCTCAGGCTGAAAAGCGTTTTTGTGCATTGTGCCATAACTTTTCAGGAAAGCTTCAGAACATGAAATTTTAACCTCCCACTATAGCAGAAAGGGTCTTTCTAGTAGTTGCACATCAAATCTAAACTGTCTGAAGTGTTTTTCCAAAGTTATCAACACTTTTATGTTTGGCGTTCCGAAACCCACCTTATCTCAGGCTGAAAAGCGTTTTTACGCATTGTGCCATAACTTTTCAGGGAAGCTTCAGAACATGAAATTTTAACCTCCCACTATAGCAGAAAGGGTCTTTCTAGTAGGTGCACATCAAATCTAAACTGTCTGAAGTGTTTTTCCAAAGTTATTAACACTTTTATGTTTGGCGTTCCGAAACCCACCTTATCTCAGGCTGAAAAGCGTTTTTGTGCATTGTGCCATAACTTTTCAGGGAAGCTTCAGAACATGAAATTTTAACCTCCCACTATAGCAGAAAGGGTCTTTCTAGTAGTTGCACATCAAATCTAAACTGTCTGAAGTGTTTTTCCAAAGTTATTAACACTTTTATGTTTGGCGTTCCGAAACCCACCTTATCTCAGGCTGAAAAGCGTTTTTGTGCATTGTGCCATAACTTTTCAGGGAAGCTTCAGAACATGAAATTTTAACCTCCCACTATAGCAGAAAGGGTCTTTCTAGTAGTTGCACATCAAATCTAAGCTGTCTGAAGTGTTTTTCAAAAGTTATCAACACTTTTATGTTTGGCGTTCCGAAACCCACCTTATCTCAGGCTGAAAAGCGTTTTTGTGCATTGTGCCATAACTTTTCAGGAAAGCTTCAGAACATGAAATTTTAACCTCCCACTATAGCAGAAAGGGTCTTACTAGTAGTTGCACATCAAATCTAAACTGTCTGAAGTGTTTTTCCAAAGTTATCAACACTTTTATGTTTGGCGTTCCGAAACCCACTTTATCTCAGGCTGAAAAGCGTTTTTACGCATTGTGCCATAACTTTTCAGGGAAGCTTCAGAACATGAAATTTTAACCTCCCACTATAGCAGAAAGGGTCTTTCTAGTAGGTGCACATCAAATCTAAGCTCTCTGAAGTGTTTTTCGAAAGTTATCAACACTTTTATGTTTGGCGTTCCGAAACCCACCTTATCTCAGGCTGAAAAGCGTTTTTGTGCATTGTGCCATAACTTTTCAGGGAAGCTTCAGAACATGAAATTTTAACCTCCCACTATAGCAGAAAGGGTCTTTCTAGTAGTTGCACATCAAATCTAAACTGTCTGAAGTGTTTTTCCAAAGTTATCAACACTTTTATGTTTGGCGTTCCGAAACCCACCTTACCTCAGGCTGAAAAGCGTTTTTGTGCATTGTGCCATAACTTTTCAGGGAAGCTTCAGAACATAAAATTTTAACCTCCCACTATAGCAGAAAGGGTCTTTCTAGTAGTTGCACATCAAATCTAAACTGTCTGAAGTGTTTTTCCAAAGTTATCAACACTTTTATGTTTGGCGTTCCGAAGCCCACCTTATCTCAGGCTGAAAAGCGTTTTTGTGCATTGTGCCATAACTTTTCAGGGAAGCTTCAGAACATAAAATTTTAACCTCCCACTATAGCAGAAAGGGTCTTTCTAGTAGTTGCACATCAAATCTAAACTGTCTGAAGTGTTTTTCCAAAGTTATCAACACTTTTATGTTTGGCGTTCCGAAACCCACCTTATCTCAGGCTGAAAAGCGTTTTTGTGCATTGTGCCATAACTTTTCAGGGAAGCTTCAGAACATGAAATTTTAACCTCCCACTATAGCAGAAAGGGTCTTTCTAGTAGTTGCACATCAAATCTAAGCTGTCTGAAGTGTTTTTCAAAAGTTATCAACACTTTTATGTTTGGCGTTCCGAAACCCACCTTATCTCAGGCTGAAAAGCGTTTTTGTGCATTGTGCCATAACTTTTCAGGAAAGCTTCAGAACATGAAATTTTAACCTCCCACTATAGCAGAAAGGGTCTTTCTAGTAGTTGCACATCAAATCTAAACTGTCTGAAGTGTTTTTCCAAAGTTATCAACACTTTTATGTTTGGCGTTCCGAAACCCACCTTATCTCAGGCTGAAAAGCGTTTTTGTGCATTGTGCCATAACTTTTCAGGGAAGCTTCAGAACATGAAATTTTAACCTCCCACTATAGCAGAAAGGGTCTTTCTAGTAGTTGCACATCAAATCTAAGCTGTCTGAAGTGTTTTTCAAAAGTTATCAACACTTTTATGTTTGGCGTTCCGAAACCCACCTTATCTCAGGCTGAAAAGCGTTTTTGTGCATTGTGCCATAACTTTTCAGGAAAGCTTCAGAACATGAAATTTTAACCTCCCACTATAGCAGAAAGGGTCTTTCTAGTAGTTGCACATCAAATCTAAACTGTCTGAAGTGTTTTTCCAAAGTTATCAACACTTTTATGTTTGGCGTTCCGAAACCCACCTTATCTCAGGCTGAAAAGCGTTTTTACGCATTGTGCCATAACTTTTCAGGGAAGCTTCAGAACATGAAATTTTAACCTCCCACTATAGCAGAAAGGGTCTTTCTAGTAGGTGCACATCAAATCTAAGCTCTCTGAAGTGTTTTTCGAAAGTTATCAACACTTTTATGTTTGGCGTTCCGAAACCCACCTTATCTCAGGCTGAAAAGCGTTTTTGTGCATTGTGCCATAACTTTTCAGGGAAGCTTCAGAACATGAAATTTTAACCTCCCACTATAGCAGAAAGGGTCTTTCTAGTAGGTGCACATCAAATCTAAGCTGTCTGAAGTGTTTTTCGAAAGTTATCAACACTTTTATGTTTGGCGTTCCGAAACCCACCTTATCTCAGGCTGAAAAGCGTTTTTACGCATTGTGCCATAACTTTTCAGGGAAGCGTCAGAACATGAAATTATAACCTCCCACTATAGCAGAAAGGGTCTTTCTAGTAGGTGCACATCAAATCTAAGCTCTCTGAAGTGTTTTTCGAAAGTTATCAACACTTTTATGTTTGGCGTTCCGAAACCCACCTTATCTCAGGCTGAAAAGCGTTTTTGTGCATTGTGCCATAACTTTTCAGGGAAGCTTCAGAACATGAAATTTTAACCTCCCACTATAGCAGAAAGGGTCTTTCTAGTAGTTGCACATCAAATCTAAACTGTCTGAAGTGTTTTTCCAAAGTTATTAACACTTTTATGTTTGGCGTTCCGAAACCCACCTTATCTCAGGCTGAAAAGCGTTTTTGTGCATTGTGCCATAACTTTTCAGGGAAGCTTCAGAACATGAAATTTTAACCTCCCACTATAGCAGAAAGGGTCTTTCTAGTAGTTGCACATCAAATCTAAACGGTCTGAAGTGTTTTTCCAAAGTTATCAACACTTTTATGTTTGGCGTTCCGAAACCCACCTTATCTCAGGCTGAAAAGCGTTTTTGTGCATTGTGCCATAACTTTTCAGGGAAGCTTCAGAACATGAAATTTTAACCTCCCACTATAGCAGAAAGGGTCTTTCTAGTAGTTGCACATCAAATCTAAGCTGTCTGAAGTGTTTTTCAAAAGTTATCAACACTTTTATGTTTGGCGTTCCGAAACCCACCTTATCTCAGGCTGAAAAGCGTTTTTGTGCATTGTGCCATAACTTTTCAGGAAAGCTTCAGAACATGAAATTTTAACCTCCCACTATAGCAGAAAGGGTCTTTCTAGTAGTTGCACATCAAATCTAAACTGTCTGAAGTGTTTTTCCAAAGTTATCAACACTTTTATGTTTGGCGTTCCGAAACCCACCTTATCTCAGGCTGAAAAGCGTTTTTACGCATTGTGCCATAACTTTTCAGGGAAGCTTCAGAACATGAAATTTTAACCTCCCACTATAGCAGAAAGGGTCTTTCTAGTAGGTGCACATCAAATCTAAACTGTCTGAAGTGTTTTTCCAAAGTTATTAACACTTTTATGTTTGGCGTTCCGAAACCCACCTTATCTCAGGCTGAAAAGCGTTTTTGTGCATTGTGCCATAACTTTTCAGGGAAGCTTCAGAACATGAAATTTTAACCTCCCACTATAGCAGAAAGGGTCTTTCTAGTAGTTGCACATCAAATCTAAACTGTCTGAAGTGTTTTTCCAAAGTTATTAACACTTTTATGTTTGGCGTTCCGAAACCCACCTTATCTCAGGCTGAAAAGCGTTTTTGTGCATTGTGCCATAACTTTTCAGGGAAGCTTCAGAACATGAAATTTTAACCTCCCACTATAGCAGAAAGGGTCTTTCTAGTAGTTGCACATCAAATCTAAGCTGTCTGAAGTGTTTTTCAAAAGTTATCAACACTTTTATGTTTGGCGTTCCGAAACCCACCTTATCTCAGGCTGAAAAGCGTTTTTGTGCATTGTGCCATAACTTTTCAGGAAAGCTTCAGAACATGAAATTTTAACCTCCCACTATAGCAGAAAGGGTCTTACTAGTAGTTGCACATCAAATCTAAACTGTCTGAAGTGTTTTTCCAAAGTTATCAACACTTTTATGTTTGGCGTTCCGAAACCCACTTTATCTCAGGCTGAAAAGCGTTTTTACGCATTGTGCCATAACTTTTCAGGGAAGCTTCAGAACATGAAATTTTAACCTCCCACTATAGCAGAAAGGGTCTTTCTAGTAGGTGCACATCAAATCTAAGCTCTCTGAAGTGTTTTTCGAAAGTTATCAACACTTTTATGTTTGGCGTTCCGAAACCCACCTTATCTCAGGCTGAAAAGCGTTTTTGTGCATTGTGCCATAACTTTTCAGGGAAGCTTCAGAACATGAAATTTTAACCTCCCACTATAGCAGAAAGGGTCTTTCTAGTAGTTGCACATCAAATCTAAACTGTCTGAAGTGTTTTTCCAAAGTTATCAACACTTTTATGTTTGGCGTTCCGAAACCCACCTTACCTCAGGCTGAAAAGCGTTTTTGTGCATTGTGCCATAACTTTTCAGGGAAGCTTCAGAACATAAAATTTTAACCTCCCACTATAGCAGAAAGGGTCTTTCTAGTAGTTGCACATCAAATCTAAACTGTCTGAAGTGTTTTTCCAAAGTTATCAACACTTTTATGTTTGGCGTTCCGAAACCCACCTTATCTCAGGCTGAAAAGCGTTTTTGTGCATTGTGCCATAACTTTTCAGGGAAGCTTCAGAACATGAAATTTTAACCTCCCACTATAGCAGAAAGGGTCTTTCTAGTAGTTGCACATCAAATCTAAGCTGTCTGAAGTGTTTTTCAAAAGTTATTAACACTTTTATGTTTGGCGTTCCGAAACCCACCTTATCTCAGGCTGAAAAGCGTTTTTGTGCATTGTGCCATAACTTTTCAGGAAAGCTTCAGAACATGAAATTTTAACCTCCCACTATAGCAGAAAGGGTCTTTCTAGTAGTTGCACATCAAATCTAAACTGTCTGAAGTGTTTTTCCAAAGTTATCAACACTTTTATGTTTGGCGTTCTGAAACCCACCTTATTTCAGGCTGAAAAGCGTTTTTACGCATTGTGCCATAACTTTTCAGGGAAGCTTCAGAACATGAAATTTTAACCTCCCACTATAGCAGAAAGGGTCTTTCTAGTGGGTGCACATCAAATCTAAGCTCTCTGAAGTGTTTTTCGAAAGTTATCAACACTTTTATGTTTGGCGTTCCGAAACCCACCTTATCTCAGGCTGAAAAGCGTTTTTGTACATTGTGCCATAACTTTTCAGGGAAGCTTCAGAACATGAAATTTTAACCTCCCACTATAGCAGAAAGGGTCTTTCTAGTAGTTGCACATCAAATCTAAACTGTCTGAAGTGTTTTTCCAAAGTTATCAACACTTTTATGTTTGGCGTTCCGAAACCCACCTTATCTCAGGCTGAAAAGCGTTTTTGTGCATTGTGCCATAACTTTTCAGGGAAGCTTCAGAACATGAAATTTTAACCTCCCACTATAGCAGAAAGGGTCTTTCTAGTAGTTGCACATCAAATCTAAACTGTCTGAAGTGTTTTTCCAAAGTTATTAACACTTTTATGTTTGGCGTTCCGAAACCCACCTTATCTCAGGCTGAAAAGCGTTTTTGTGCATTGTGCCATAACTTTTCAGGAAAGCTTCAGAACATGAAATTTTAACCTCCCACTATAGCAGAAAGGGTCTTTCTAGTAGTTGCACATCAAATCTAAACTGTCTGAAGTGTTTTTCCAAAGTTATCAACACTTTTATGTTTGGCGTTCCGAAACCCACCTTATCTCAGGCTGAAAAGCGTTTTTACGCATTGTGCCATAACTTTTCAGGGAAGCTTCAGAACATGAAATTTTAACCTCCCACTCTAGCAGAAAGGGTCTTTCTAGTAGGTGCACATCAAATCTAAGCTCTCTGAAGTGTTTTTCGAAAGTTATCAACACTTTTATGTTTGGCGTTCCGAAACCCACCTTATCTCAGGCTGAAAAGCGTTTTTGTGCATTGTGCCATAACTTTTCAGGAAAGCTTCAGAACATGAAATTTTAACCTCCCACTATAGCAGAAAGGGTCTTTCTAGTAGTTGCACATCAAATCTAAACTGTCTGAAGTGTTTTTCCAAAGTTATTAACACTTTTATGTTTGGCGTTCCGAAACCCACCTTATCTCAGGCTGAAAAGCGTTTTTGTGCATTGTGCCATAACTTTTCAGGGAAGCTTCAGAACATGAGATTTTAACCTCCCACTATAGCAGTAAGGGTCTTTCTAGTAGTTGCACATCAAATCTAAACTGTCTGAAGTGTTTTTCCAAAGTTATTAACACTTTTATGTTTGGCGTTCCGAAACCCACCTTATCTCAGGCTGAAAAGCGTTTTTGTGCATTGTGCCATAACTTTTCAGGGAAGCTTCAGAACATGAAATTTTAACCTCCCACTATAGCAGAAAGGGTCTTTCTAGTAGTTGCACATCAAATCTAAGCTGTCTGAAGTGTTTTTCAAAAGTTATCAACACTTTTATGTTTGGCGTTCCGAAACCCACCTTATCTCAGGCTGAAAAGCGTTTTTGTGCATTGTGCCATAACTTTTCAGGGAAGCTTCAGAACATGAAATTTTAACCTCCCACTATAGCAGAAAGGGTCTTTCTAGTAGTTGCACATCAAATCTAAACTGTCTGAAGTGTTTTTCCAAAGTTATCAACACTTTTATGTTTGGCGTTCCGAAACCCACCTTATCTCAGGCTGAAAAGCGTTTTTACGCATTGTGCCATAACTTTTCAGGGAAGCTTCAGAACATGAAATTTTAACCTCCCACTAAAGCAGAAAGGGTCTTTCTAGTAGGTGCACATCAAATCTAAGCTCTCTGAAGTGTTTTTCGAAAGTTATCAACACTTTTATGTTTGGCGTTCCGAAACCCACCTTATCTCAGGCTGAAAAGCGTTTTTGTGCATTGTGCCATAACTTTTCAGGGAAGCTTCAGAACATGAAATTTTAACCTCCCACTATAGCAGAAAGGGTCTTTCTAGTAGTTGCACATCAAATCTAAACTGTCTGAAGTGTTTTTCCAAAGTTATCAACACTTTCATGTTTGGCGTTCCGAAGCCCACCTTATCTCAGGCTGAAAAGCGTTTTTGTGCATTGTGCCATAACTTTTCAGGGAAGCTTCAGAACATAAAATTTTAACCTCCCACTATAGCAGAAAGGGTCTTTCTAGTAGTTGCACATCAAATCTAAACTGTCTGAAGTGTTTTTCCAAAGTTATCAACACTTTTATGTTTGGCGTTCCGAAACCCACCTTATCTCAGGCTGAAAAGCGTTTTTGTGCATTGTGCCATAACTTTTCAGGGAAGCTTCAGAACATGAAATTTTAACCTCCCACTATAGCAGAAAGGGTCTTTCTAGTAGTTGCACATCAAATCTAAGCTGTCTGAAGTGTTTTTCAAAAGTTATCAACACTTTTATGTTTGGCGTTCCGAAACCCACCTTATCTCAGGCTGAAAAGCGTTTTTGTGCATTGTGCCATAACTTTTCAGGAAAGCTTCAGAACATGAAATTTTAACCTCCCACTATAGCAGAAAGGGTCTTTCTAGTAGTTGCACATCAAATCTAAACTGTCTGAAGTGTTTTTCCAAAGTTATCAACACTTTTATGTTTGGCGTTCCGAAACCCACCTTATCTCAGGCTGAAAAGCGTTTTTGTGCATTGTGCCATAACTTTTCAGGGAAGCTTCAGAACATGAAATTTTAACCTCCCACTATAGCAGAAAGGGTCTTTCTAGTAGTTGCACATCAAATCTAAGCTGTCTGAAGTGTTTTTCAAAAGTTATCAACACTTTTATGTTTGGCGTTCCGAAACCCACCTTATCTCAGGCTGAAAAGCGTTTTTGTGCATTGTGCCATAACTTTTCAGGAAAGCTTCAGAACATGAAATTTTAACCTCCCACTATAGCAGAAAGGGTCTTTCTAGTAGTTGCACATCAAATCTAAACTGTCTGAAGTGTTTTTCCAAAGTTATCAACACTTTTATGTTTGGCGTTCCGAAACCCACCTTATCTCAGGCTGAAAAGCGTTTTTACGCATTGTGCCATAACTTTTCAGGGAAGCTTCAGAACATGAAATTTTAACCTCCCACTATAGCAGAAAGGGTCTTTCTAGTAGGTGCACATCAAATCTAAGCTCTCTGAAGTGTTTTTCGAAAGTTATCAACACTTTTATGTTTGGCGTTCCGAAACCCACCTTATCTCAGGCTGAAAAGCGTTTTTGTGCATTGTGCCATAACTTTTCAGGGAAGCTTCAGAACATGAAATTTTAACCTCCCACTATAGCAGAAAGGGTCTTTCTAGTAGTTGCACATCAAATCTAAACTGTCTGAAGTGTTTTTCCAAAGTTATCAACACTTTTATGTTTGGCGTTCCGAAACCCACCTTATCTCAGGCTGAAAAGCGTTTTTACGCATTGTGCCATAACTTTTCAGGGAAGCTTCAGAACATGAAATTTTAACCTCCCACTATAGCAGAAAGGGTCTTTCTAGTAGGTGCACATCAAATCTAAGCTGTCTGAAGTGTTTTTCGAAAGTTATCAACACTTTTATGTTTGGCGTTCCGAAACCCACCTTATCTCAGGCTGAAAAGCGTTTTTACGCATTGTGCCATAACTTTTCAGGGAAGCGTCAGAACATGAAATTATAACCTCCCACTATAGCAGAAAGGGTCTTTCTAGTAGGTGCACATCAAATCTAAGCTCTCTGAAGTGTTTTTCGAAAGTTATCAACACTTTTATGTTTGGCGTTCCGAAACCCACCTTATCTCAGGCTGAAAAGCGTTTTTGTGCATTGTGCCATAACTTTTCAGGGAAGCTTCAGAACATGAAATTTTAACCTCCCACTATAGCAGAAAGGGTCTTTCTAGTAGTTGCACATCAAATCTAAACTGTCTGAAGTGTTTTTCCAAAGTTATTAACACTTTTATGTTTGGCGTTCCGAAACCCACCTTATCTCAGGCTGAAAAGCGTTTTTGTGCATTGTGCCATAACTTTTCAGGGAAGCTTCAGAACATGAAATTTTAACCTCCCACTATAGCAGAAAGGGTCTTTCTAGTAGTTGCACATCAAATCTAAACGGTCTGAAGTGTTTTTCCAAAGTTATCAACACTTTTATGTTTGGCGTTCCGAAACCCACCTTATCTCAGGCTGAAAAGCGTTTTTGTGCATTGTGCCATAACTTTTCAGGGAAGCTTCAGAACATGAAATTTTAACCTCCCACTATAGCAGAAAGGGTCTTTCTAGTAGTTGCACATCAAATCTAAGCTGTCTGAAGTGTTTTTCAAAAGTTATCAACACTTTTATGTTTGGCGTTCCGAAACCCACCTTATCTCAGGCTGAAAAGCGTTTTTGTGCATTGTGCCATAACTTTTCAGGAAAGCTTCAGAACATGAAATTTTAACCTCCCACTATAGCAGAAAGGGTCTTTCTAGTAGTTGCACATCAAATCTAAACTGTCTGAAGTGTTTTTCCAAAGTTATCAACACTTTTATGTTTGGCGTTCCGAAACCCACCTTATCTCAGGCTGAAAAGCGTTTTTACGCATTGTGCCATAACTTTTCAGGGAAGCTTCAGAACATGAAATTTTAACCTCCCACTATAGCAGAAAGGGTCTTTCTAGTAGGTGCACATCAAATCTAAACTGTCTGAAGTGTTTTTCCAAAGTTATTAACACTTTTATGTTTGGCGTTCCGAAACCCACCTTATCTCAGGCTGAAAAGCGTTTTTGTGCATTGTGCCATAACTTTTCAGGGAAGCTTCAGAACATGAAATTTTAACCTCCCACTATAGCAGAAAGGGTCTTTCTAGTAGTTGCACATCAAATCTAAACTGTCTGAAGTGTTTTTCCAAAGTTATTAACACTTTTATGTTTGGCGTTCCGAAACCCACCTTATCTCAGGCTGAAAAGCGTTTTTGTGCATTGTGCCATAACTTTTCAGGGAAGCTTCAGAACATGAAATTTTAACCTCCCACTATAGCAGAAAGGGTCTTTCTAGTAGTTGCACATCAAATCTAAGCTGTCTGAAGTGTTTTTCAAAAGTTATCAACACTTTTATGTTTGGCGTTCCGAAACCCACCTTATCTCAGGCTGAAAAGCGTTTTTGTGCATTGTGCCATAACTTTTCAGGAAAGCTTCAGAACATGAAATTTTAACCTCCCACTATAGCAGAAAGGGTCTTTCTAGTAGTTGCACATCAAATCTAAACTGTCTGAAGTGTTTTTCCAAAGTTATCAACACTTTTATGTTTGGCGTTCCGAAACCCACTTTATCTCAGGCTGAAAAGCGTTTTTACGCATTGTGCCATAACTTTTCAGGGAAGCTTCAGAACATGAAATTTTAACCTCCCACTATAGCAGAAAGGGTCTTTCTAGTAGGTGCACATCAAATCTAAGCTCTCTGAAGTGTTTTTCGAAAGTTATCAACACTTTTATGTTTGGCGTTCCGAAACCCACCTTATCTCAGGCTGAAAAGCGTTTTTGTGCATTGTGCCATAACTTTTCAGGGAAGCTTCAGAACATGAAATTTTAACCTCCCACTATAGCAGAAAGGGTCTTTCTAGTAGTTGCACATCAAATCTAAACTGTCTGAAGTGTTTTTCCAAAGTTATCAACACTTTTATGTTTGGCGTTCCGAAACCCACCTTACCTCAGGCTGAAAAGCGTTTTTGTGCATTGTGCCATAACTTTTCAGGGAAGCTTCAGAACATAAAATTTTAACCTCCCACTATAGCAGAAAGGGTCTTTCTAGTAGTTGCACATCAAATCTAAACTGTCTGAAGTGTTTTTCCAAAGTTATCAACACTTTTATGTTTGGCGTTCCGAAACCCACCTTATCTCAGGCTGAAAAGCGTTTTTGTGCATTGTGCCATAACTTTTCAGGGAAGCTTCAGAACATGAAATTTTAACCTCCCACTATAGCAGAAAGGGTCTTTCTAGTAGTTGCACATCAAATCTAAGCTGTCTGAAGTGTTTTTCAAAAGTTATTAACACTTTTATGTTTGGCGTTCCGAAACCCACCTTATCTCAGGCTGAAAAGCGTTTTTGTGCATTGTGCCATAACTTTTCAGGAAAGCTTCAGAACATGAAATTTTAACCTCCCACTATAGCAGAAAGGGTCTTTCTAGTAGTTGCACATCAAATCTAAACTGTCTGAAGTGTTTTTCCAAAGTTATCAACACTTTTATGTTTGGCGTTCTGAAACCCACCTTATTTCAGGCTGAAAAGCGTTTTTACGCATTGTGCCATAACTTTTCAGGGAAGCTTCAGAACATGAAATTTTAACCTCCCACTATAGCAGAAAGGGTCTTTCTAGTGGGTGCACATCAAATCTAAGCTCTCTGAAGTGTTTTTCGAAAGTTATCAACACTTTTATGTTTGGCGTTCCGAAACCCACCTTATCTCAGGCTGAAAAGCGTTTTTGTACATTGTGCCATAACTTTTCAGGGAAGCTTCAGAACATGAAATTTTAACCTCCCACTATAGCAGAAAGGGTCTTTCTAGTAGTTGCACATCAAATCTAAACTGTCTGAAGTGTTTTTCCAAAGTTATCAACACTTTTATGTTTGGCGTTCCGAAACCCACCTTATCTCAGGCTGAAAAGCGTTTTTACGCATTGTGCCATAACTTTTCAGGGAAGCTTCAGAACATGAAATTTTAACCTCCCACTATAGCAGAAAGGGTCTTTCTAGTAGGTGCACATCAAATCTAAGCTGTCTGAAGTGTTTTTCGAAAGTTATCAACACTTTTACGTTTGGCGTTCCGAAACCCACCTTATCTCAGGCTGAAAAGCGTATTTGTGCATTGTGCCATAACTTATCAGGGAAGCTTCAGAACATAAAATTTTAACCTCCCACTATAGCAGAAAGGGTCTTTCTAGTAGTTGCACATCAAATCTAAACTGTCTGAAGTGTTTTTCCAAAGTTATTAACACTTTTATGTTTGGCGTTCCGAAACCCACCTTATCTCAGGCTGAAAAGCGTTTTTACGCATTGTGCCATAACTTTTCAGGGAAGCTTCAGAACATGAAATTTTAACCTCCCACTATAGCAGAAAGGGTCTTTCTAGTAGGAGCACATCAAATCTAAGCTGTCTGAAGTGTTTTTCGAAAGTTATCAACACTTTTATGTTTGGCGTTCCGAAACCCACCTTATCTCAGGCTGAAAAGCGTTTTTGTGCATTGTGCCATAACTTTTCAGGGAAGCTTCAGAACATGAAATTTTAACCTCCCACTATAGCAGAAAGGGTCTTTCTAGTAGTTGCACATCAAATCTAAGCTGTCTGAAGTGTTTTTCCAAAGTTATCAACACTTTTATGTTTGGCGTTCCGAAACCCACCTTATCTCAGGCTGAAAAGCGTTTTTGTGCATTGTGCCATAACTTTTCAGGGAAGCTTCAGAACATGAAATTTTAACCTCCCACTATAGCAGAAAGGGTCTTTCTAGTAGGAGCACATCAAATCTAAGCTGTCTGAAGTGTTTTTCGAAAGTTATCAACACTTTTATGTTTGGCGTTCCGAAACCCACCTTATCTCAGGCTGAAAAGCGTTTTTGTGCATTGTGCCATAACTTTTCAGGGAAGCTTCAGAACATGAAATTTTAACCTCCCACTATAGCAGAAAGGGTCTTTCTAGTAGTTGCACATCAAATCTAAGCTGTCTGAAGTGTTTTTCCAAAGTTATCAACACTTTTATGTTTGGCGTTCCGAAACCCACCTTATCTCAGGCTGAAAAGCGTTTTTGTGCATTGTGCCATAACTTTTCAGGGAAGCTTCAGAACATGAAATTTTAACCTCCCACTATAGCAGAAAGGGTCTTTCTAGTAGTTGCACATCAAATCTAAGCTGTCTGAAGTGTTTTTCCAAAGTTATCAACACTTTTATGTTTGGCGTTCCGAAACCCACCTTATCTCAGGCTGAAAAGCGTTTTTGTGCATTGTGCCATAACTTTTCAGGAAAGCTTCAGAACATGAAATTTTAACCTCCCACTATAGAAGAAAGGGTCTTTCTAGTAGTTGCACATCAAATCTAAACGGTCTGAAGTGTTTTTCCAAAGTTATCAACACTTTTATGTTTGGCGTTCCGAAACCCACCTTATCTCAGGCTGAAAAGCGTTTTTGTGCATTGTGCCATAACTTTTCAGGGAAGCTTCAGAACATGAAATTTTAACCTCCCACTATAGCAGAAAGGGTCTTTCTAGTAGTTGCACATCAAATCTAAGCTGTCTGAAGTGTTTTTCAAAAGTTATCAACACTTTTATGTTTGGCGTTCCGAAACCCACCTTATCTCAGGCTGAAAAGCGTTTTTGTGCATTGTGCCATAACTTTTCAGGAAAGCTTCAGAACATGAAATTTTAACCTCCCACTATAGCAGAAAGGGTCTTTCTAGTAGTTGCACATCAAATCTAAACTGTCTGAAGTGTTTTTCCAAAGTTATCAACACTTTTATGTTTGGCGTTCCGAAACCCACCTTATCTCAGGCTGAAAAGCGTTTTTACGCATTGTGCCATAACTTTTCAGGGAAGCTTCAGAACATGAAATTTTAACCTCCCACTATAGCAGAAAGGGTCTTTCTAGTAGGTGCACATCAAATCTAAGCTCTCTGAAGTGTTTTTCGAAAGTTATCAACACTTTTATGTTTGGCGTTCCGAAACCCACCTTATCTCAGGCTGAAAAGCGTTTTTGTGCATTGTGCCATAACTTTTCAGGAAAGCTTCAGAACATGAAATTTTAACCTCCCACTATAGCAGAAAGGGTCTTTCTAGTAGTTGCACATCAAATCTAAACTGTCTGAAGTGTTTTTCCAAAGTTATTAACACTTTTATGTTTGGCGTTCCGAAACCCACCTTATCTCAGGCTGAAAAGCGTTTTTGTGCATTGTGCCATAACTTTTCAGGGAAGCTTCAGAACATGAAATTTTAACCTCCCACTATAGCAGAAAGGGTCTTTCTAGTAGTTGCACATCAAATCTAAACTGTCTGAAGTGTTTTTCCAAAGTTATTAACACTTTTATGTTTGGCGTTCCGAAACCCACCTTATCTCAGGCTGAAAAGCGTTTTTGTGCATTGTGCCATAACTTTTCAGGGAAGCTTCAGAACATGAAATTTTAACCTCCCACTATAGCAGAAAGGGTCTTTCTAGTAGTTGCACATCAAATCTAAGCTGTCTGAAGTGTTTTTCAAAAGTTATCAACACTTTTATGTTTGGCGTTCCGAAACCCACCTTATCTCAGGCTGAAAAGCGTTTTTGTGCATTGTGCCATAACTTTTCAGGAAAGCTTCAGAACATGAAATTTTAACCTCCCACTATAGCAGAAAGGGTCTTTCTAGTAGTTGCACATCAAATCTAAACTGTCTGAAGTGTTTTTCCAAAGTTATCAACACTTTTATGTTTGGCGTTCCGAAACCCACTTTATCTCAGGCTGAAAAGCGTTTTTACGCATTGTGCCATAACTTTTCAGGGAAGCTTCAGAACATGAAATTTTAACCTCCCACTATAGCAGAAAGGGTCTTTCTAGTAGGTGCACATCAAATCTAAGCTCTCTGAAGTGTTTTTCGAAAGTTATCAACACTTTTATGTTTGGCGTTCCGAAACCCACCTTATCTCAGGCTGAAAAGCGTTTTTGTGCATTGTGCCATAACTTTTCAGGGAAGCTTCAGAACATGAAATTTTAACCTCCCACTATAGCAGAAAGGGTCTTTCTAGTAGTTGCACATCAAATCTAAACTGTCTGAAGTGTTTTTCCAAAGTTATCAACACTTTTATGTTTGGCGTTCCGAAACCCACCTTACCTCAGGCTGAAAAGCGTTTTTGTGCATTGTGCCATAACTTTTCAGGGAAGCTTCAGAACATAAAATTTTAACCTCCCACTATAGCAGAAAGGGTCTTTCTAGTAGTTGCACATCAAATCTAAACTGTCTGAAGTGTTTTTCCAAAGTTATCAACACTTTTATGTTTGGCGTTCCGAAACCCACCTTATCTCAGGCTGAAAAGCGTTTTTGTGCATTGTGCCATAACTTTTCAGGGAAGCTTCAGAACATGAAATTTTAACCTCCCACTATAGCAGAAAGGGTCTTTCTAGTAGTTGCACATCAAATCTAAGCTGTCTGAAGTGTTTTTCAAAAGTTATTAACACTTTTATGTTTGGCGTTCCGAAACCCACCTTATCTCAGGCTGAAAAGCGTTTTTGTGCATTGTGCCATAACTTTTCAGGAAAGCTTCAGAACATGAAATTTTAACCTCCCACTATAGCAGAAAGGGTCTTTCTAGTAGTTGCACATCAAATCTAAACTGTCTGAAGTGTTTTTCCAAAGTTATCAACACTTTTATGTTTGGCGTTCTGAAACCCACCTTATTTCAGGCTGAAAAGCGTTTTTACGCATTGTGCCATAACTTTTCAGGGAAGCTTCAGAACATGAAATTTTAACCTCCCACTATAGCAGAAAGGGTCTTTCTAGTAGTTGCACATCAAATCTAAACTGTCTGAAGTGTTTTTCCAAAGTTATTAACACTTTTATGTTTGGCGTTCCGAAACCCACCTTATCTCAGGCTGAAAAGCGTTTTTGTGCATTGTGCCATAACTTTTCAGGGAAGCTTCAGAACATGAAATTTTAACCTCCCACTATAGCAGAAAGGGTCTTTCTAGTAGTTGCACATCAAATCTAAGCTGTCTGAAGTGTTTTTCAAAAGTTATCAACACTTTTATGTTTGGCGTTCCGAAACCCACCTTATCTCAGGCTGAAAAGCGTTTTTGTGCATTGTGCCATAACTTTTCAGGAAAGCTTCAGAACATGAAATTTTAACCTCCCACTATAGCAGAAAGGGTCTTTCTAGCAGTTGCACATCAAATCTAAACTGTCTGAAGTGTTTTTCCAAAGTTATCAACACTTTTATGTTTGGCGTTCCGAAACCCACTTTATCTCAGGCTGAAAAGCGTTTTTACGCATTGTGCCATAACTTTTCAGGGAAGCTTCAGAACATGAAATTTTAACCTCCCACTATAGCAGAAAGGGTCTTTCTAGTAGGTGCACATCAAATCTAAGCTCTCTGAAGTGTTTTTCGAAAGTTATCAACACTTTTATGTTTGGCGTTCCGAAACCCACCTTATCTCAGGCTGAAAAGCGTTTTTGTGCATTGTGCCATAACTTTTCAGGGAAGCTTCAGAACATGAAATTTTAACCTCCCACTATAGCAGAAAGGGTCTTTCTAGTAGTTGCACATCAAATCTAAACTGTCTGAAGTGTTTTTCCAAAGTTATCAACACTTTTATGTTTGGCGTTCCGAAACCCACCTTACCTCAGGCTGAAAAGCGTTTTTGTGCATTGTGCCATAACTTTTCAGGGAAGCTTCAGAACATAAAATTTTAACCTCCCACTATAGCAGAAAGGGTCTTTCTAGTAGTTGCACATCAAATCTAAACTGTCTGAAGTGTTTTTCCAAAGTTATCAACACTTTTATGTTTGGCGTTCCGAAACCCACCTTATCTCAGGCTGAAAAGCGTTTTTGTGCATTGTGCCATAACTTTTCAGGGAAGCTTCAGAACATGAAATTTTAACCTCCCACTATAGCAGAAAGGGTCTTTCTAGTAGTTGCACATCAAATCTAAGCTGTCTGAAGTGTTTTTCAAAAGTTATTAACACTTTTATGTTTGGCGTTCCGAAACCCACCTTATCTCAGGCTGAAAAGCGTTTTTGTGCATTGTGCCATAACTTTTCAGGAAAGCTTCAGAACATGAAATTTTAACCTCCCACTATAGCAGAAAGGGTCTTTCTAGTAGTTGCACATCAAATCTAAACTGTCTGAAGTGTTTTTCCAAAGTTATCAACACTTTTATGTTTGGCGTTCTGAAACCCACCTTATTTCAGGCTGAAAAGCGTTTTTACGCATTGTGCCATAACTTTTCAGGGAAGCTTCAGAACATGAAATTTTAACCTCCCACTATAGCAGAAAGGGTCTTTCTAGTGGGTGCACATCAAATCTAAGCTCTCTGAAGTGTTTTTCGAAAGTTATCAACACTTTTATGTTTGGCGTTCCGAAACCCACCTTATCTCAGGCTGAAAAGCGTTTTTGTACATTGTGCCATAACTTTTCAGGGAAGCTTCAGAACATGAAATTTTAACCTCCCACTATAGCAGAAAGGGTCTTTCTAGTAGTTGCACATCAAATCTAAACTGTCTGAAGTGTTTTTCCAAAGTTATCAACACTTTTATGTTTGGCGTTCCGAAACCCACCTTATCTCAGGCTGAAAAGCGTTTTTACGCATTGTGCCATAACTTTTCAGGGAAGCTTCAGAACATGAAATTTTAACCTCCCACTATAGCAGAAAGGGTCTTTCTAGTAGGTGCACATCAAATCTAAGCTGTCTGAAGTGTTTTTCGAAAGTTATCAACACTTTTACGTTTGGCGTTCCGAAACCCACCTTATCTCAGGCTGAAAAGCGTATTTGTGCATTGTGCCATAACTTATCAGGGAAGCTTCAGAACATAAAATTTTAACCTCCCACTATAGCAGAAAGGGTCTTTCTAGTAGTTGCACATCAAATCTAAACTGTCTGAAGTGTTTTTCCAAAGTTATTAACACTTTTATGTTTGGCGTTCCGAAACCCACCTTATCTCAGGCTGAAAAGCGTTTTTACGCATTGTGCCATAACTTTTCAGGGAAGCTTCAGAACATGAAATTTTAACCTCCCACTATAGCAGAAAGGGTCTTTCTAGTAGGAGCACATCAAATCTAAGCTGTCTGAAGTGTTTTTCGAAAGTTATCAACACTTTTATGTTTGGCGTTCCGAAACCCACCTTATCTCAGGCTGAAAAGCGTTTTTGTGCATTGTGCCATAACTTTTCAGGGAAGCTTCAGAACATGAAATTTTAACCTCCCACTATAGCAGAAAGGGTCTTTCTAGTAGTTGCACATCAAATCTAAGCTGTCTGAAGTGTTTTTCCAAAGTTATCAACACTTTTATGTTTGGCGTTCCGAAACCCACCTTATCTCAGGCTGAAAAGCGTTTTTGTGCATTGTGCCATAACTTTTCAGGGAAGCTTCAGAACATGAAATTTTAACCTCCCACTATAGCAGAAAGGGTCTTTCTAGTAGGAGCACATCAAATCTAAGCTGTCTGAAGTGTTTTTCGAAAGTTATCAACACTTTTATGTTTGGCGTTCCGAAACCCACCTTATCTCAGGCTGAAAAGCGTTTTTGTGCATTGTGCCATAACTTTTCAGGGAAGCTTCAGAACATGAAATTTTAACCTCCCACTATAGCAGAAAGGGTCTTTCTAGTAGTTGCACATCAAATCTAAGCTGTCTGAAGTGTTTTTCCAAAGTTATCAACACTTTTATGTTTGGCGTTCCGAAACCCACCTTATCTCAGGCTGAAAAGCGTTTTTGTGCATTGTGCCATAACTTTTCAGGGAAGCTTCAGAACATGAAATTTTAACCTCCCACTATAGCAGAAAGGGTCTTTCTAGTAGTTGCACATCAAATCTAAGCTGTCTGAAGTGTTTTTCCAAAGTTATCAACACTTTTATGTTTGGCGTTCCGAAACCCACCTTATCTCAGGCTGAAAAGCGTTTTTGTGCATTGTGCCATAACTTTTCAGGAAAGCTTCAGAACATGAAATTTTAACCTCCCACTATAGAAGAAAGGGTCTTTCTAGTAGTTGCACATCAAATCTAAACTGTCTGAAGTGTTTTTCCAAAGTTATCAACACTTTTATGTTTGGCGTTCCGAAACCCACCTTATCTCAGGCTGAAAAGCGTTTTTACGCATTGTGCCATAACTTTTCAGGGAAGCTTCAGAACATGAAATTTTAACCTCCCACTATAGCAGAAAGGGTCTTTCTAGTAGGTGCACATCAAATCTAAGCTCTCTGAAGTGTTTTTCGAAAGTTATCAACACTTTTATGTTTGGCGTTCCGAAACCCACCTTATCTCAGGCTGAAAAGCGTTTTTGTGCATTGTGCCATAACTTTTCAGGAAAGCTTCAGAACATGAAATTTTAACCTCCCACTATAGCAGAAAGGGTCTTTCTAGTAGTTGCACATCAAATCTAAACTGTCTGAAGTGTTTTTCCAAAGTTATTAACACTTTTATGTTTGGCGTTCCGAAACCCACCTTATCTCAGGCTGAAAAGCGTTTTTGTGCATTGTGCCATAACTTTTCAGGGAAGCTTCAGAACATGAAATTTTAACCTCCCACTATAGCAGAAAGGGTCTTTCTAGGAGTTGCACATCAAATCTAAACTGTCTGAAGTGTTTTTCCAAAGTTATCAACACTTTTATGTTTGGCGTTCCGAAACCCACCTTATCTCAGGCTGAAAAGCGTTTTTACGCATTGTGCCATAACTTTTCAGGGAAGCTTCAAAACATGAACTTTTAACCTCCCACTATAGCAGAAAGGGCCTTTCTAGTAGGTGCACATCAAATCTAAGCTGTCTGAAGTGTTTTTCGAAAGTTATCAACACTTTTATGTTTGGCGTTCCGAAACCCACCTTATCTCAGGCTGAAAAGCGTTTTTGTGCATTGTGCCATAACTTTTCAGGGAAGCTTCAGAACATGAAATTTTAACCTCCCACTATAGCAGAAAGGGTCTTTCTAGTAGTTGCACATCAAATCTAAGCTGTCTGAAGTGTTTTTCAAAAGTTATCAACACTTTTATGTTTGGCGTTCCGAAACCCACCTTATCTCAGGCTGAAAAGCGTTTTTGTGCATTGTGCCATAACTTTTCAGGAAAGCTTCAGAACATGAAATTTTAACCTCCCACTATAGCAGAAAGGGTCTTTCTAGTAGTTGCACATCAAATCTAAACTGTCTGAAGTGTTTTTCCAAAGTTATCAACACTTTTATGTTTGGCGTTCCGAAACCCACCTTATCTCAGGCTGAAAAGCGTTTTTACGCATTGTGCCATAACTTTTCAGGAAAGCTTCAGAACATGAAATTTTAACCTCCCACTATAGCAGAAAGGGTCTTTCTAGTAGTTGCACATCAAATCTAAACTGTCTGAAGTGTTTTTCCAAAGTTATCAACACTTTTATGTTTGGCGTTCCGAAACCCACCTTATCTCAGGCTGAAAAGCGTTTTTGTGCATTGTGCCATAACTTTTCAGGGAAGCTTCAGAACATGAAATTTTAACCTCCCACTATAGCAGAAAGGGTCTTTCTAGTAGTTGCACATCAAATCTAAACTGTCTGAAGTGTTTTTCCAAAGTTATCAACACTTTTATGTTTGGCGTTCCGAAACCCACCTTATCTCAGGCTGAAAAGCGTTTTTGTGCATTGTGCCATAACTTTTCAGGGAAGCTTCAGAACATGAAATTTTAACCTCCCACTATAGCAGAAAGGGTCTTTCTAGTAGTTGCACATCAAATCTAAGCTGTCTGAAGTGTTTTTCAAAAGTTATCAACACTTTTATGTTTGGCGTTCCGAAACCCACCTTATCTCAGGCTGAAAAGCGTTTTTGTGCATTGTGCCATAACTTTTCAGGAAAGCTTCAGAACATGAAATTTTAACCTCCCACTATAGCAGAAAGGGTCTTTCTAGTAGTTGCACATCAAATCTAAACTGTCTGAAGTGTTTTTCCAAAGTTATCAACAGTTTTATGTTTGGCGTTCCGAAACCCACCTTATCTCAGGCTGAAAAGCGTTTTTGTGCATTGTGCCATAACTTTTCAGGGAAGCTTCAGAACATGAAATTTTAACCTCCCACTATAGCAGAAATGGTCTTTCTAGTAGTTGCACATCAAATCTAAACTGTCTGAAGTGTTTTTCCAAAGTTATTAACACTTTTATGTTTGGCGTTCCGAAACCCACCTTATCTCAGGCTGAAAAGCGTTTTTGTGCATTGTGCCATAACTTTTCAGGGAAGCTTCAGAACATGAAATTTTAACCTCCCACTATAGCAGAAAGGGTCTTTCTAGTAGTTGCACATCAAATCTAAGCTGTCTGAAGTGTTTTTCAAAAGTTATCAACACTTTTATGTTTGGCGTTCCGAAACCCACCTTATCTCAGGCTGAAAAGCGTTTTTTTGCATTGTGCCATAACTTTTCAGGAAAGCTTCAGAACATGAAATTTTAACCTCCCACTATAGCAGAAAGGGTCTTTCTAGTAGTTGCACATCAAATCTAAACTGTCTGAAGTGTTTTTCCAAAGTTATCAACACTTTTATGTTTGGCGTTCCGAAACCCACCTTATCTCAGGCTGAAAAGCGTTTTTACGCATTGTGCCATAACTTTTCAGGGAAGCTTCAGAACATGAAATTTTAACCTCCCACTATAGCAGAAAGGGTCTTTCTAGTAGGTGCACATCAAATCTAAGCTGTCTGAAGTGTTTTTCCAAAGTTATCAACACTTTTATGTTTGGCGTTCCGAAACCCACCTTATCTCAGGCTGAAAAGTGTTTTTGTGCATTGTGCCATAACTTTTCAGGGAAGCTTCAGAACATGAAATTTTAACCTCCCACTATAGCAGAAAGGGTCTTTCTAGTAGTTGCACATCAAATCTAAACTGTCTGAAGTGTTTTTCCAAAGTTATCAACACTTTTATGTTTGGCGTTCCGAAACCCACCTTATCTCAGGCTGAAAAGCGTTTTTACGCATTGTGCCATAACTTTTCAGGGAAGCTTCAGAACATGAAATTTTAACCTCCCACTATAGCAGAAAGGGTCTTTCTAGTAGGTGCACATCAAATCTAAGCTGTCTGAAGTGTTTTTCCAAAGTTATCAACACTTTTATGTTTGGCGTTCCGAAACCCACCTTATCTCAGGCTGAAAAGCGTTTTTGTGCATTGTGCCATAACTTTTCAGGGAAGCTTCAGAACATGAAATTTTAACCTCCCACTATAGCAGAAAGGGTCTTTCTAGTAGTTGCACATCAAATCTAAACTGTCTGAAGTGTTTTTCCAAAGTTATTAACACTTTTATGTTTGGCTTTCCGAAACCCACCTTATCTCAGGCTGAAAAGCGTTTTTGTGCATTGTGCCATAACTTTTCAGGGAAGCTTCAGAACATGAAATTTTAACCTCCCACTATAGCAGAAAGGATCTTTCTAGTAGTTGCACATCAAATCTAAACTGTCTGAAGTGTTTTTCCAAAGTTATTAACACTTTTATGTTTGGCGTTCCGAAACCCACCTTATCTCAGGCTGAAAAGCGTTTTTGTGCATTGTGCCATAACTTTTCAGGGAAGCTTCAGAACATGAAATTTTAACCTCCCACTATAGCAGAAAGGGTCTTTCTAGTAGTTGCACATCAAATCTAAACTGTCTGAAGTGTTTTTCCAAAGTTATTAACACTTTTATGTTTGGCTTTCCGAAACCCACCTTATCTCAGGCTGAAAAGCGTTTTTGTGCATTGTGCCATAACTTTTCAGGGAAGCTTCAGAACATGAAATTTTAACCTCCCACTATAGCAGAAAGGGTCTTTCTAGTAGTTGCACATCAAATCTAAACTGTCTGAAGTGTTTTTCCAAAGTTATTAACACTTTTATGTTTGGCGTTCCGAAACCCACCTTATCTCAGGCTGAAAAGCGTTTTTGTGCATTGTGCCATAACTTTTCAGGGAAGCTTCAGAACATGAAATTTTAACCTCCCACTATAGCAGAAAGGGTCTTTCTAGTAGTTGCACATCAAATCTAAACTGTCTGAAGTGTTTTTCCAAAGTTATCAACACTTTTATGTTTGGCGTTCCGAAACCCACCTTATCTCAGGCTGAAAAGCGTTTTTACGCATTGTGCCATAACTTTTCAGGGAAGCTTCAGAACATGAAATTTTAACCTCCCACTATAGCAGAAAGGGTCTTTCTCGTAGGTGCACATCAAATCTAAGCTGTCTGAAGTGTTTTTCGAAAGTTATCAACACTTTTATGTTTGGCGTTCCGAAACCCACCTTATCTCAGGCTGAAAAGCGTTTTTGTGCATTGTGCCATAACTTTTCAGGGAAGCTTCAGAACATGAAATTTTAACCTCCCACTATAGCAGAAAGGGTCTTTCTAGTAGTTGCACATCAAATCTAAACTGTCTGAAGTGTTTTTCCAAAGTTATCAACACTTTTATGTTTGGCGTTCCGAAACCCACCTTATCTCAGGCTGAAAAGCGTTTTTACGCATTGTGCCATAACTTTTCAGGGAAGCTTAAGAACATGAACTTTTAACCTCCCACTATAGCAGAAAGGGTCTTTCTAGTAGGTGCACATCAAATCTAAGCTGTCTGAAGTGTTTTTCGAAAGTTATCAACACTTTTATGTTTGGCGTTCCGAAACCCACCTTATCTCAGGCTGAAAAGCGTTTTTGTGCATTGTGCCATAACTTTTCAGGGAAGCTTCAGAACATGAAATTTTAACCTCCCACTATAGCAGAAAGGGTCTTTCTAGTAGTTGCACATCAAATCTAAGCTGTCTGAAGTGTTTTTCAAAAGTTATCAACACTTTTATGTTTGGCGTTCCGAAACCCACCTTATCTCAGGCTGAAAAGCGTTTTTGTGCATTGTGCCATAACTTTTCAGGGAAGCTTCAGAACATGAACTTTTAACCTCCCACTATAGCAGAAAGGGTCTTTCTAGTAGTTGCACATCAAATCTAAACTGTCTGAAGTGTTTTTCCAAAGTTATTAACACTTTTATGTTTGGCGTTCCGAAACCCACCTTATCTCAGGCTGAAAAGCGTTTTTGTGCATTGTGCCATAACTTTTCAGGGAAGCTTCAGAACATGAAATTTTAACCTCCCACTATAGCAGAAAGGGTCTTTCTAGTAGTTGCACATCAAATCTAAACTGTCTGAAGTGTTTTTCCAAAGTTATCAACACTTTTATGTTTGGCGTTCCGAAACCCACCTTATCTCAGGCTGAAAAGCGTTTTTACGCATTGTGCCATAACTTTTCAGGGAAGCTTCAGAACATGAAATTTTAACCTCCCACTATAGCAGAAAGGGTCTTTCTCGTAGGTGCACATCAAATCTAAGCTGTCTGAAGTGTTTTTCGAAAGTTATCAACACTTTTATGTTTGGCGTTCCGAAACCCACCTTATCTCAGGCTGAAAAGCGTTTTTGTGCATTGTGCCATAACTTTTCAGGAAAGCTTCAGAACATGAAATTTTAACCTCCCACTATAGCAGAAAGGGTCTTTCTAGTAGTTGCACATCAAATTTAAACTGTCTGAAGTGTTTTTCCAAAGTTATCAACACTTTTATGTTTGGCGTTCCGAAACCCACCTTATCTCAGGCTGAAAAGCGTTTTTACGCATTGTGCCATAACTTTTCAGGGAAGCTTCAGAACATGAAATTTTAACCTCCCACTATAGCAGAAAGGGACTTTCTAGTAGGTGCACATCAAATCTAAGCTCTCTGAAGTGTTTTTCGAAAGTTATCAACACTTTTATGTTTGGCGTTCCGAAACCCACCTTATCTCAGGCTGAAAAGCGTTTTTGTGCATTGTGCCATAACTTTTCAGGGAAGCTTCAGAACATGAAATTTTAACCTCCCACTATAGCAGAAAGGGTCTTTCTAGTAGTTGCACATCAAATCTAAGCTGTCTGAAGTGTTTTTCAAAAGTTATCAACACTTTTATGTTTGGCGTTCCGAAACCCGCCTTATCTCAGGCTGAAAAGCGTTTTTGTGCATTGTGCCATAACTTTTCAGGAAAGCTTCAGAACATGAAATTTTAACCTCCCACTATAGCAGAAAGGGTCTTTCTAGTAGTTGCACATCAAATCTAAACTGTCTGAAGTGTTTTTCCAAAGTTATCAACAGTTTTATGTTTGGCGTTCCGAAACCCACCTTATCTCAGGCTGAAAAGCGTTTTTGTGCATTGTGCCATAACTTTTCAGGGAAGCTTCAGAACATGAAATTTTAACCTCCCACTATAGCAGAAAGGGTCTTTCTAGTAGTTGCACATCAAATCTAAACTGTCTGAAGTGTTTTTCCAAAGTTATTAACACTTTTATGTTTGGCGTTCCGAAACCCACCTTATCTCAGGCTGAAAAGCGTTTTTGTGCATTGTGCCATAACTTTTCAGGGAAGCTTCAGAACATGAAATTTTGACCTCCCACTATAGCAGAAAGGGTCTTTCTAGCAGTTGCACATCAAATCTAAGCTGTCTGAAGTGTTTTTCAAAAGTTATCAACACTTTTATGTTTGGCGTTCCGAAACCCACCTTATCTCAGGCTGAAAAGCGTTTTTGTGCATTGTGCCATAACTTTTCAGGAAAGCTTCAGAACATGAAATTTTAACCTCCCACTATAGCAGAAAGGGTCTTTCAAGTAGTTGCACATCAAATCTAAACTGTCTGAAGTGTTTTTCCAAAGTTATCAACACTTTTATGTTTGGCGTTCCGAAACCCACCTTATCTCAGGCTGAAAAGCGTTTTTACGCATTGTGCCATAACTTTTCAGGGAAGCTTCAGAACATGAAATTTTAACCTCCCACTATAGCAGAAAGGGTCTTTCTAGTAGGTGCACATCAAATCTAAGCTCTCTGAAGTGTTTTTCGAAAGTTATCAACACTTTTATGTTTGGCGTTCCGAAACCCACCTTATCTCAGGCTGAAAAGCGTTTTTACGCATTGTGCCATAACTTTTCAGGGAAGCTTCAGAACATGAAATTTTAACCTCCCACTATAGCAGAAAGGGTCTTTCTCGTAGGTGCACATCAAATCTAAGCTGTCTGAAGTGTTTTTCGAAAGTTATCAACACTTTTATGTTTGGCGTTCCGAAACCCACCTTATCTCAGGCTGAAAAGCGTTTTTGTGCATTGTGCCATAACTTTTCAGGAAAGCTTCAGAACATGAAATTTTTACCTCCCACTATAGCAGAAAGGGTCTTTCTAGTAGTTGCACATCAAATCTAAGCTGTCTGAAGTGTTTTTCCAAAGTTATCAACACTTTTATGTTTGGCGTTCCGAAACCCACCTTATCTCAGGCTGAAAAGCGTTTTTGTGCATTGTGCCATAACTTTTCAGGGAAGCTTCAGAACATGAAATTTTAACCTCCCACTATAGCAGAAAGGGTCTTTCTAGTAGTTGCACATCAAATCTAAACTGTCTGAAGTGTTTTTCCAAAGTTATCAACACTTTTATGTTTGGCGTTCCGAAACCCACCTTATCTCAGGCTGAAAAGCGTTTTTACGCATTGTGCCATAACTTTTCAGGGAAGCTTCAGAACATGAAATTTTAACCTCCCACTATAGCAGAAATGGTCTTTCTAGTAGGTGCACATCAAATCTAAGCTCTCTGAAGTGTTTTTCGAAAGTTATCAACACTTTTATGTTTGGCGTTCCGAAACCCACCTTATCTCAGGCTGAAAAGCGTTTTTGTGCATTGAGCCATAACTTTTCAGGAAAGCTTCAGAACATGAAATTTTAACCTCCCACTATAGCAGAAAGGGTCTTTCTAGTAGTTGCACATCAAATCTAAACTGTCTGAAGTGTTTTTCCAAAGTTATTAACACTTTTATGTTTGGCGTTCCGAAACCCACCTTATCTCAGGCTGAAAAGCGTTTTTGTGCATTGTGCCATAACTTTTCAGGGAAGCTTCAGAACATGAAATTTTAACCTCCCACTATAGCAGAAAGGGTCTTTCTAGTAGTTGCACATCAAATCTAAACTGTCTGAAGTGTTTTTCCAAAGTTATCAACACTTTTATGTTTGGCGTTCCGAAACCCACCTTATCTCAGGCTGAAAAGCGTTTTTACGCATTGTGCCATAACTTTTCAGGGAAGCTTCAGAACATGAACTTTTAACCTCCCACTATAGCAGAAAGGGTCTTTCTAGTAGGTGCACATCAAATCTAAGCTGTCTGAAGTGTTTTTCGAAAGTTATCAACACTTTTATGTTTGGCGTTCCGAAACCCACCTTATCTCAGGCTGAAAAGCGTTTTTGTGCATTGTGCCATAACTTTTCAGGGAAGCTTCAGAACATGAAATTTTAACCTCCCACTATAGCAGAAAGGGTCTTTCTAGTAGTTGCACATCAAATCTAAGCTGTCTGAAGTGTTTTTCAAAAGTTATCAACACTTTTATGTTTGGCGTTCTGAAACCCACCTTATCTCAGGCTGAAAAGCGTTTTTGTGCATTGTGCCATAACTTTTCAGGAAAGCTTCAGAACATGAAATTTTAACCTCCCACTATAGCAGAAAGGGTCTTTCTAGTAGTTGCACATCAAATCTAAACTGTCTGAAGTGTTTTTCCAAAGTTATCAACACTTAACGGTTAAAAACCCACCTTATCTCAGGCTGAAAAGCGTTTTTACGCATTGTGCCATAACTTTTCAGAGAAGCTTCAGAACATGAAATTTTAACCTCCCACTATAGCAGAAAGGGTCTTTCTAGTAGGTGCACATCAAATCTAAGCTCTCTGAAGTGTTTTTCGAAAGTTATCAACACTTTTATGTTTGGCGTTCCGAAACCCACCTTATCTCAGGCTGAAAAGCGTTTTTGTGCATTGTGCCATAACTTTTCAGGGAAGCTTCAGAACATGAAATTTTAACCTCCCACTATAGCAGAAAGGGTCTTTCTAGTAGTTGCACATCAAATCTAAACTGTCTGAAGTGTTTTTCCAAAGTTATTAACACTTTTATGTTTGGCGTTCCGAAACCCACCTTATCTCAGGCTGAAAAGCGTTTTTGTGCATTGTGCCATAACTTTTCAGGGAAGCTTCAGAACATGAAATTTTAACCTCCCACTATAGCAGAAAGGGTCTTTCTAGTAGTTGCACATCAAATCTAAACTGTCTGAAGTGTTTTTCCAAAGTTATCAACACTTTTATGTTTGGCGTTCCGAAACCCACCTTATCTCAGGCTGAAAAGCGTTTTTGTGCATTGTGCCATAACTTTTCAGGGAAGCTTCAGAACATGACATTTTAACCTCCCACTATAGCAGAAAGGGTCTTTCTAGTAGTTGCACATCAAATCTAAACTGTCTGAAGTGTTTTTCCAAAGTTATCAACACTTTTATGTTTGGCGTTCCGAAACCCACCTTATCTCAGGCTGAAAAGCGTTTTTTTGCATTGTGCCATAACTTTTCAGGGAAGCTTCAGAACATGAAATTTTAACCTCCCACTATAGCAGAAAGGGTCTTTCTAGTAGTTGCACATCAAATCTAAACTGTCTGAAGTGTTTTTCCAAAGTTATCAACACTTTTATGTTTGGCGTTCCGAAACCCACCTTATCTCAGGCTGAAAAGCGTTTTTGTGCATTGTGCCATAACTTTTCAGGGAAGCTTCAGAACATGAAATTTTAACCTCCCACTATAGCAGAAAGGGTCTTTCTAGTAGTTGCACATCAAATCTAAGCTGTCTGAAGTGTTTTTCAAAAGTTATCAACACTTTTATGTTTGGCGTTCCGAAACCCACCTTATCTCAGGCTGAAAAGCGTTTTTGTGCATTGTGCCATAACTTTTCAGGAAAGCTTCAGAACATGAAATTTTAACCTCCCACTATAGCAGAAAGGGTCTTTCTAGTAGTTGCACATCAAATCTAAACTGTCTGAAGTGTTTTTCCAAAGTTATCAACACTTTTATGTTTGGCGTTCCGAAACCCACCTTATCTCAGGCTGAAAAGCGTTTTTGTGCATTGTGCCATAACTTTTCAGGGAAGCTTCAGAACATGAAATTTTAACCTCCCACTATAGCAGAAAGGGTCTTTCTAGTAGTTGCACATCAAATCTAAGCTGTCTGAAGTGTTTTTCAAAAGTTATCAACACTTTTATGTTTGGCGTTCCGAAACCCACCTTATCTCAGGCTGAAAAGCGTTTTTGTGCATTGTGCCATAACTTTTCAGGAAAGCTTCAGAACATGAAATTTTAACCTCCCACTATAGCAGAAAGGGTCTTTCTAGTAGTTGCACATCAAATCTAAACTGTCTGAAGTGTTTTTCCAAAGTTATCAACACTATTAGGTTTAGCGTTCCGAAACCCACCTTATCTCAGGCTGAAAAGCGTTTTTACGCATTGTGCCATAACTTTTCAGGGAAGCTTCAGAACATGAAATTTTAACCTCCCACTATAGCAGAAAGGGTCTTTCTAGTAGGTGCACATCAAATCTAAGCTCTCTGAAGTGTTTTTCGAAAGTTATCAACACTTTTATGTTTGGCGTTCCGAAACCCACCTTATCTCAGGCTGAAAAGCGTTTTTGTGCATTGTGCCATAACTTTTCAGGGAAGCTTCAGAACATGAAATTTTAACCTCCCACTATAGCAGAAAGGGTCTTTCTAGTAGTTGCACATCAAATCTAAACTGTCTGAAGTGTTTTTCCAAAGTTATTAACACTTTTATGTTTGGCGTTCCGAAACCCACCTTATCTCAGGCTGAAAAGCGTTTTTGTGCATTGTGCCATAACTTTTCAGGGAAGCTTCAGAACATGAAATTTTAACCTCCCACTATAGCAGAAAGGGTCTTTCTAGTAGTTGCACATCAAATCTAAACTGTCTGAAGTGTTTTTCCAAAGTTATCAACACTTTTATGTTTGGCGTTCCGAAACCCACCTTATCTCAGGCTGAAAAGCGTTTTTGTGCATTGTGCCATAACTTTTCAGGGAAGCTTCAGAACATGAAATTTTAACCTCCCACTATAGCAGAAAGGGTCTTTCTAGTAGTTGCACATCAAATCTAAACTGTCTGAAGTGTTTTTCCAAAGTTATCAACACTTTTATGTTTGGCGTTCCGAAACCCACCTTATCTCAGGCTGAAAAGCGTTTTTGTGCATTGTGCCATAACTGTTCAGGGAAGCTTCAGAACATGAAATTTTAACCTTCCACTATAGCAGAAAGGGTCTTTCTAGTAGTTGCACATCAAATCTAAACTGTCTGAAGTGTTTTTCCAAAGTTATCAACACTTTTATGTTTGGCGTTCCGAAACCCACCTTATCTCAGGCTGAAAAGCGTTTTTGTGCATTGTGCCATAACTTTTCAGGAAAGCTTCAGAACATGAAATTTTAACCTCCCACTATAGCAGAAAGGGTCTTTCTAGTAGTTGCACATCAAATCTAAACTGTCTGAAGTGTTTTTCCAAAGTTATCAACACTTTTATGTTTGGCGTTCCGAAACCCACCTTATCTCAGGCTGAAAAGCGTTTTTGTGCATTGTGCCATAACTTTTCAGGGAAGCTTCAGAACATGAAATTTTAACCTCCCACTATAGCAGAAAGGGTCTTTCTAGTAGTTGCACATCAAATCTAAGCTGTCTGAAGTGTTTTTCAAAAGTTATCAACACTTTTATGTTTGGCGTTCCGAAACCCACCTTATCTCAGGCTGAAAAGCGTTTTTGTGCATTGTGCCATAACTTTTCGGGAAAGCTTCAGAACATGAAATTTTAACCTCCCACTATAGCAGAAAGGGTCTTTCTAGTAGTTGCACATCAAATCTAAACTGTCTGAAGTGTTTTTCCAAAGTTATCAACACTATTATGTTTAGCGTTCCGAAACCCACCTTATCTCAGGCTGAAAAGCGTTTTTACGCATTGTGCCATAACTTTTCAGGGAAGCTTCAGAACATGAAATTTTAACCTCCCACTATAGCAGAAAGGGTCTTTCTAGTAGGTGCACATCAAATCTAAGCTCTCTGAAGTGTTTTTCGAAAGTTATCAACACTTTTATGTTTGGCGTTCCGAAACCCACCTTATCTCAGGCTGAAAAGCGTTTTTGTGCATTGTGCCATAACTTTTCAGGGAAGCTTCAGAACATGAAATTTTAACCTCCCACTATAGCAGAAAGGGTCTTTCTAGTAGGTGCACATCAAATCTAAGCTGTCTGAAGTGTTTTTCGAAAGTTATCAACACTTTTATGTTTGGCGTTCCGAAACCCACCTTATCTCAGGCTGAAAAGCGTTTTTACGCATTGTGCCATAACTTTTCAGGGAAGCTTCAGAACATGAAATTTTAACCTCCCACTATAGCAGAAAGGGTCTTTCTAGTAGTTGCACATCAAATCTAAGCTGTCTGAAGTGTTTTTCCAAAGTTATCAACACTTTTATGTTTGGCGTTCCGAAACCCACCTTATCTCAGGCTGAAAAGCGTTTTTACGCATTGTGCCTTAACTTTTCAGGGAAGCTTCAGAACATGAACTTTTAACCTCCCACTATAGCAGAAAGGGTCTTTCTAGTAGGTGCACATCAAATCTAAGCTGTCTGAAGTGTTTTTCGAAAGTTATCAACACTTTTATTTTTTGCGTTCCGAAACCCACCTTATCTCAGGCTGAAAAGCGTTTTTGTGCATTGTGCCATAACTTTTCAGGGAAGCTTCAGAACATGAAATTTTAACCTCCCACTATAGCAGAAAGGGTCTTTCTAGTAGTTGCACATCAAATCTAATCTGTCTGAAGTGTTTTTCCAAAGTTATCAACACTTTTATGTTTGGCGTTCCGAAACCCACCTTATCTCAGGCTGAAAAGCGTTTTTACGCATTGTGCCATAACTTTTCAGGGAAGCTTCAGAACATGAAATTTTAACCTCCCACTATAGCAGAAAGGGTCTTTCTAGTAGGTGCACATCAAATCTAAGCTGTCTGAAGTGTTTTTCGAAAGTTATCAACACTTTTATGTTTGGCGTTCCGAAACCCACCTTATCTCAGGCTGAAAAGCGTTTTTACGCATTGTGCCATAACTTTTCAGGGAAGCTTCAGAACATGAAATTTTAACCTCCCACTATAGCAGAAAGGGTCTTTCTAGTAGGAGCACATCAAATCTAAACTGTCTGAAGTGTTTTTCGAAAGTTATCAACACTTTTATGTTTGGCGTTCCGAAACCCACCTTATCTCAGGCTGAAAAGCGTTTTTGTGCATTGTGCCATAACTTTTCAGGGAAGGTTCAGAACATGAAATTTTAACCTCCCACTATAGCAGAAAGGGTCTTTCTAGTAGTTGCACATCAAATCTAAGCTGTCTGAAGTGTTTTTCCAAAGTTATCAACACTTTTATGTTTGGCGTTCCGAAACCCACCTTATCTCAGGCTGAAAAGCGTTTTTGTGCATTGTGCCATAACTTTTCAGGAAAGCTTCAGAACATGAAATTTTAACCTCCCACTATAGCAGAAAGGGTCTTTCTAGTAGTTGCACATCAAATCTAAACTGTCTGAAGTGTTTTTCCAAAGTTATCAACACTTTTATGTTTGGCGTTCCGAAACCCACCTTATCTCAGGCTGAAAAGCGTTTTTACGCATTGTGCCATAACTTTTCAGGGAAGCTTCAGAACATGAAATTTTAACCTCCCACTATAGCAGAAAGGGTCTTTCTAGTAGGTGCACATCAAATCTAAGCTCTCTGAAGTGTTTTTCGAAAGTTATCAACACTTTTATGTTTGGCGTTCCGAAACCCACCTTATCTCAGGCTGAAAAGCGTTTTTGTGCATTGTGCCATAACTTTTCAGGAAAGCTTCAGAACATGAAATTTTAACCTCCCACTATAGCAGAAAGGGTCTTTCTAGGAGTTGCACATCAAATCTAAACTGTCTGAAGTGTTTTTCCAAAGTTATCAACACTTTTATGTTTGGCGTTCCGAAACCCACCTTATCTCAGGCTGAAAAGCGTTTTTACGCATTGTGCCTTAACTTTTCAGGGAAGCTTCAGAACATGAACTTTTAACCTCCCACTATAGCAGAAAGGGTCTTTCTAGTAGGTGCACATCAAATCTAAGCTGTCTGAAGTGTTTTTCGAAAGTTATCAACACTTTTATTTTTTGCGTTCCGAAACCCACCTTATCTCAGGCTGAAAAGCGTTTTTGTGCATTGTGCCATAACTTTTCAGGGAAGCTTCAGAACATGAAATTTTAACCTCCCACTATAGCAGAAACGGTCTTTCTAGTAGTTGCACATCAAATCTAAGCTGTCTGAAGTGTTTTTCAAAAGTTATCAACACTTTTATGTTTGGCGTTCCGAAACCCACCTTATCTCAGGCTGAAAAGCGTTTTTGTGCATTGTGCCATAACTTTTCAGGAAAGCTTCAGAACATGAAATTTTAACCTCCCACTATAGCAGAAAGGGTCTTTCTAGTAGGTGCACATCAAATCTAAGCTCTCTGAAGTGTTTTTCGAAAGTTATCAACACTTTTATGTTTGGCGTTCCGAAACCCACCTTATCTCAGGCTGAAAAGCGTTTTTGTGCATTGTGCCATAACTTTTCAGGGAAGCTTCAGAACATGAAATTTTAACCTCCCACTATAGCAGAAAGGGTCTTTCTAGTAGTTGCACATCAAATCTAAACTGTCTGAAGTGTTTTTCCAAAGTTATCAACACTTTTATGTTTGGCGTTCCGAAACCCACCTTATCTCAGGCTGAAAAGCGTTTTTACGCATTGTGCCATAACTTTTCAGGGAAGCTTCAGAACATGAAATTTTAACCTCCCACTATAGCAGAAAGGGTCTTTCTAGTAGGTGCACATCAAATCTAAGCTGTCTGAAGTGTTTTTCGAAAGTTATCAACACTTTTATGTTTGGCGTTCCGAAACCCACCTTATCTCAGGCTGAAAAGCGTTTTTGTGCATTGTGCCATAACTTTTCAGGGAAGCTTCAGAACATGAAATTTTAACCTCCCACTGTAGCAGAAAGGGTCTTTCTAGTAGTTGCACATCAAATCTAAACTGTCTGAAGTGTTTTTCCAAAGTTATTAACACTTTTATGTTTGGCGTTCCGAAACCCACCTTATCTCAGGCTGAAAAGCGTTTTTGTGCATTGTGCCATAACTTTTCAGGGAAGCTTCAGAACATGAAATTTTAACCTCCCACTATAGCAGAATGGGTCTTTCTAGTAGTTGCACATCAAATCTAAACTGTCTGAAGTGTTTTTCCAAAGTTATCAACACTTTTATGTTTGGCGTTCCGAAACCCACCTTATCTCAGGCTGAAAAGCGTTTTTGTGCATTGTGCCATAACTTTTCAGGGAAGCTTCAGAACATGAAATTTTAACCTCCCACTATAGCAGAAAGGGTCTTTCTAGTAGTTGCACATCAAATCTAAGCTGTCTGAAGTGTTTTTCCAAAGTTATCAACACTTTTATGTTTGGCGTTCCGAAACCCACCTTATCTCAGGCTGAAAAGCGTTTTTGTGCATTGTGCCATAACTTTTCAGGAAAGCTTCAGAACATGAAATTTTAACCTCCCACTATAGCAGAAAGGGTCTTTCTAGTAGTTGCACATCAAATCTAAACTGTCTGAAGTGTTTTTCCAAAGTTATCAACACTTTTATGTTTGGCGTTCCGAAACCCACCTTATCTCAGGCTGAAAAGCGTTTTTACGCATTGTGCCATAACTTTTCAGGGAAGCTTCAGAACATGAAATTTTAACCTCCCACTATAGCAGAAAAGGTCTTTCTAGTAGGTGCACATCAAATCTAAGCTCTCTGAAGTGTTTTTCGAAAGTTATCAACACTTTTATGTTTGGCGTTCCGAAACCCACCTTATCTCAGGCTGAAAAGCGTTTTTGTGCATTGTGCCATAACTTTTCAGGAAAGCTTCAGAACATGAAATTTTAACCTCCCACTATAGCAGAAAGGGTCTTTCTAGTAGTTGCACATCAAATCTAAACTGTCTGAAGTGTTTTTCCAAAGTTATTAACACTTTTATGTTTGGCGTTCCGAAACCCACCTTATCTCAGGCTGAAAAGCGTTTTTGTGCATTGTGCCATAACTTTTCAGGGAAGCTTCAGAACATGAAATTTTAACCTCCCACTATAGCAGAAAGGGTCTTTCTAGGAGTTGCACATCAAATCTAAACTGTCTGAAGTGTTTTTCCAAAGTTATCAACACTTTTATGTTTGGCGTTCCGAAACCCACCTTATCTCAGGCTGAAAAGCGTTTTTACGCATTGTGCCATAACTTTTCAGGGAAGCTTCAGAACATGAACTTTTAACCTCCCACTATAGCAGAAAGGGTCTTTCTAGTAGGTGCACATCAAATCTAAGCTGTCTGAAGTGTTTTTCGAAAGTTATCAACACTTTTATGTTTGGCGTTCCGAAACCCACCTTATCTCAGGCTGAAAAGCGTTTTTGTGCATTGTGCCATAACTTTTCAGGGAAGCTTCAGAACATGAAATTTTAACCTCCCACTATAGCAGAAACGGTCTTTCTAGTAGTTGCACATCAAATCTAAGCTGTCTGAAGTGTTTTTCAAAAGTTATCAACACTTTTATGTTTGGCGTTCCGAAACCCACCTTATCTCAAGCTGAAAAGCGTTTTTGTGCATTGTGCCATAACTTTTCAGGAAAGCTTCAGAACATGAAATTTTAACCTCCCACTATAGCAGAAAGGGTCTTTCTAGTAGTTGCACATCAAATCTAAACTGTCTGAAGTGTTTTTCCAAAGTTATCAACACTTTTATGTTTGGCGTTCCGAAACCCACCTTATCTCAGGCTGAAAAGCGTTTTTACGCATTGTGCCATAACTTTTCAGGGAAGCTTCAGAACATGAAATTTTAACCTCCCACTATAGCAGAAAGGGTCTTTCTAGTAGGTGCACATCAAATCTAAGCTCTCTGAAGTGTTTTTCGAAAGTTATCAACACTTTTATGTTTGGCGTTCCGAAACCCACCTTATCTCAGGCTGAAAAGCGTTTTTGTGCATTGTGCCATAACTTTTCAGGGAAGCTTCAGAACATGAAATTTTAACCTCCCACTATAGCAGAAAGGGTCTTTCGAGTAGGTGCACATCAAATCTAAACTGTCTGAAGTGTTTTTCCAAAGTTATCAACACTTTTATGTTTGGCGTTCCGAAACCCACCTTATCTCAGGCTGAAAAGCGTTTTTACGCATTGTGCCATAACTTTTCAGGGAAGCTTCAGAACATGAACTTTTAACCTCCCACTATAGCAGAAAGGGTCTTTCTAGTAGGTGCACATCAAATCTAAGCTGTCTGAAGTGTTTTTCCAAAGTTATCAACACTTTTATGTTTGGCGTTCCGAAACCCACCTTATCTCAGGCTGAAAAGCGTTTTTGTGCATTGTGCCATAACTTTTCAGGGAAGCTTCAGAACATGAAATTTTAACCTCCCACTATAGCAGAAAGGGTCTTTCTAGTAGTTGCACATCAAATCTAAGCTGTCTGAAGTGTTTTTCAAAAGTTATCAACACTTTTATGTTTGGCGTTCCGAAACCCACCTTATCTCAGGCTGAAAAGCGTTTTTGTGCATTGTGCCATAACTTTTCAGGAAAGCTTCAGAACATGTAATTTTAACCTCCCACTTTAGCAGAAAGGGTCTTTCTAGTAGTTGCACATCAAATCTAAACTGTCTGAAGTGTTTTTCCAAAGTTATCAACACTTTTATGTTTGGCGTTCCGAAACCCACCTTATCTCAGGCTGAAAAGCGTTTTTACGCATTGTGCCATAACTTTTCAGGGAAGCTTCAGAACATGAAATTTTAACCTCCCACTATAGCAGAAAGGGTCTTTCTAGTAGGTGCACATCAAATCTAAGCTGTCTGAAGTGTTTTTCGAAAGTTATCAACACTTTTATGTTTGGCGTTCCGAAACCCACCTTATCTCAGGCTGAAAAGCGTTTTTGTGCATTGTGCCATAACTTTTCAGGGAAGCTTCAGAACATGAAATTTTAACCTCCCACTATAGCAGAAAGGGTCTTTCTAGTAGTTGCACATCAAATCTAAACTGTCTGAAGTGTTTTTCCAAAGTTATCAACACTTTTATGTTTGGCGTTCCGAAACCCACCTTATCTCAGGCTGAAAAGCGTTTTTACGCATTGTGCCATAACTTTTCAGGGAAGCTTCAGAACATGAAATTTTAACCTCCCTCTATAGCAGAAAGGGTCTTTCTAGTAGTTGCACATCAAATCTAAACTGTCTGAAGTGTTTTTCCAAAGTTATCAACACTTTTATGTTTGGCGTTCCGAAACCCACCTTATCTCAGGCTGAAAAGCGTTTTTACGCATTGTGCCATAACTTTTCAGGGAAGCTTCAGAACATGAACTTTTAACCTCCCACTATAGCAGAAAGGGTCTTTCTCGTAGGTGCACATCAAATCTAAGCTGTCTGAAGTGTTTTTCCAAAGTTATCAACACTTTTATGTTTGGCGTTCCGAAACCCACCTTATCTCAGGCTGAAAAGCGTTTTTGTGCATTGTGCCATAACTTTTCAGGGAAGCTTCAGAACATGAAATTTTAACCTCCCACTATAGCAGAAAGGGTCTTTCTAGTAGTTGCACATCAAATCTAAGCTGTCTGAAGTGTTTTTCAAAAGTTATCAACACTTTTATGTTTGGCGTTCCGAAACCCACCTTATCTCAGGCTGAAAAGCGTTTTTGTGCATTGTGCCATAACTTTTCAGGAAAGCTTCAGAACATGAAATTTTAACCTCCCACTATAGCAGAAAGGGTCTTTCTAGTAGTTGCACATCAAATCTAAACTGTCTGAAGTGTTTTTCCAAAGTTATCAACACTTTTATGTTTGGCGTTCCGAAACCCACCTTATCTCAGGCTGAAAAGCGTTTTTACGCATTGTGCCATAACTTTTCAGGGAAGCTTCAGAACATGAAATTTTAACCTCCCACTATAGCAGAAAGGGTCTTTCTAGTAGGTGCACATCAAATCTAAGCTCTCTGAAGTGTTTTTCGAAAGTTATCAACACTTTTATGTTTGGCGTTCCGAAACCCACCTTATCTCAGGCTGAAAAGCGTTTTTGTGCATTGTGCCATAACTTTTCAGGGAAGCTTCAGAACATGAAATTTTAACCTCCCACTATAGCAGAAAGGGTCTTTCTAGTAGGTGCACATCAAATCTAAGCTGTCTGAAGTGTTTTTCCAAAGTTATCAACACTTTTATGTTTGGCGTTCCGAAACCCACCTTATCTCAAGCTGAAAAGCGTTTTTGTGCATTGTGCCATAACTTTTCAGGGAAGCTTCAGAACATGAAATTTTAACCTCCCACTATAGCAGAAAGGGTCTTTCTAGTAGTTGCACATCAAATCTAAGCTGTCTGAAGTGTTTTTCAAAAGTTATCAACACTTTTATGTTTGGCGTTCCGAAACCCACCTTATCTCAGGCTGAAAAGCGTTTTTGTGCATTGTGCCATAACTTTTCAGGAAAGCTTCAGAACATGAAATTTTAACCTCCCACTATAGCAGAAAGGGTCTTTCTAGTAGTTGCACATCAAATCTAAACTGTCTGAAGTGTTTTTCCAAAGTTATCAACACTTTTATGTTTGGCGTTCCGAAACCCACCTTATCTCAGGCTGAAAAGCGTTTTTACGCATTGTGCCATAACTTTTCAGGGAAGCTTCAGAACATGAAATTTTAACCTCCCACTATAGCAGAAAGGGTCTTTCTAGTAGGTGCACATCAAATCTAAGCTCTCTGAAGTGTTTTTCGAAAGTTATCAACACTTTTATGTTTGGCGTTCCGAAACCCACCTTATCTCAGGCTGAAAAGCGTTTTTGTGCATTGTGCCATAACTTTTCAGGGAAGCTTCAGAACATGAAATTTTAACCTCCCACTATAGCAGAAAGGGTCTTTCTAGTAGTTGCACATCAAATCTAAACTGTCTGAAGTGTTTTTCCAAAGTTATTAACACTTTTATGTTTGGCGTTCCGAAACCCACCTTATCTCAGGCTGAAAAGCGTTTTTGTGCATTGTGCCATAACTTTTCAGGGAAGCTTCAGAACATGAAATTTTAACCTCCCACTATAGCAGAAAGGGTCTTTCTAGTAGTTGCACATCAAATCTAAACTGTCTGAAGTGTTTTTCCAAAGTTATCAACACTTTTATGTTTGGCGTTCCGAAACCCACCTTATCTCAGGCTGAAAAGCGTTTTTGTGCATTGTGCCATAACTTTTCAGGGAAGCTTCAGAACATGAAATTTTAACCTCCCACTATAGCAGAAAGGGTCTTTCTAGTAGTTGCACATCAAATCTAAGCTGTCTGAAGTGTTTTTCAAAAGTTATCAACACTTTTATGTTTGGCGTTCCGAAACCCACCTTATCTCAGGCTGAAAAGTGTTTTTGTGCATTGTGCCATAACTTTTCAGGAAAGCTTCAGAACATGAAATTTTAACCTCCCACTATAGCAGAAAGGGTCTTTCTAGTAGTTGCACATCAAATCTAAACTGTCTGAAGTGTTTTTCCAAAGTTATCAACACTTTTATGTTTGGCGTTCCGAAACCCACCTTATCTCAGGCTGAAAAGCGTTTTTACGCATTGTGCCATAACTTTTCAGGGAAGCTTCAGAACATGAAATTTTAACCTCCCACTATAGCAGAAAGGGTCTTTCTAGTAGGTGCACATCAAATCTAAGCTCTCTGAAGTGTTTTTCGAAAGTTATCAACACTTTTATGTTTGGCGTTCAGAAACCCACCTTATCTCAGGCTGAAAAGCGTTTTTGTGCATTGTGCCATAACTTTTCAGGAAAGCTTCAGAACATGAAATTTTAACCTCCCACTATAGCAGAAAGGGTCTTTCTAGTAGTTGCACATCAAATCTAAACTGTCTGAAGTGTTTTTCCAAAGTTATTAACACTTTTATGTTTGGCGTTCCGAAACCCACCTTATCTCAGGCTGAAAAGCGATTTTGTGCATTGTGCCATAACTTTTCAGGGAAGCTTCAGAACATGAAATTTTAACCTCCCACTATAGCAGAAAGGGTCTTTCTAGTAGTTGCACATCAAATCTAAACTGTCTGAAGTGTTTTTCCAAAGTTATTAACACTTTTATGTTTGGCGTTCCGAAACCCACCTTATCTCAGGCTGGAAAGCGTTTTTGTGCATTGTGCCATAACTTTTCAGGGAAGCTTCAGAACATGAAATTTTAACCTCCCACTATAGCAGAAAGGGTCTTTCTAGTAGTTGCACATCAAATCTAAACTGTCTGAAGTGTTTTTCGAAAGTTATCAACACTTTTATGTTTGGCGTTCCGAAACCCACCTTATCTCAGGCTGAAAAGCGTTTTTACGCATTGTGCCATAACTTTTCAGGGAAGCTTCAGAACATGAAATTTTAACCTCCCACTATAGCAGAAAGGGTCTTTCTAGTAGGTGCACATCAAATCTAAGCTCTCTGAAGTGTTTTTCGAAAGTTATCAACACTTTTATGTTTGGCGTTCAGAAACCCACCTTATCTCAGGCTGAAAAGCGTTTTTGTGCATTGTGCCATAACTTTTCAGGAAAGCTTCAGAACATGAAATTTTAACCTCCCACTATAGCAGAAAGGGTCTTTCTAGTAGTTGCACATCAAATCTAAACTGTCTGAAGTGTTTTTCCAAAGTTATTAACACTTTTATGTTTGGCGTTCCGAAACCCACCTTATCTCAGGCTGAAAAGCGTTTTTGTGCATTGTGCCATAACTTTTCAGGGAAGCTTCAGAACATGAAATTTTAACCTCCCACTATAGCAGAAAGGGTCTTTCTAGTAGTTTCACATCAAATCTAAACTGTCTGAAGTGTTTTTCCAAAGTTATTAACACTTTTATGTTTGGCGTTCCGAAACCCACCTTATCTCAGGCTGAAAAGCGTTTTTGTGCATTGTGCCATAACTTTTCAGGGAAGCTTCAGAACATGAAATTTTAACCTCCCACTATAGCAGAAAGGGTCTTTCTAGTAGTTGCACATCAAATCTAAACTGTCTGAAGTGTTTTTCCAAAGTTATCAACACTTTTATGTTTGGCGTTCCGAAACCCACCTTATCTCAGGCTGAAAAGCGTTTTTACGCATTGTGCCATAACTTTTCAGGGAAGCTTCAGAACATGAAATTTTAACCTCCCACTATAGCAGAAAGGGTCTTTCTAGTAGGTGCACATCAAATCTAAGCTGTCTGAAGTGTTTTTCGAAAGTTATCAACACTTTTATGTTTGGCGTTCCGAAACCCACCTTATCTCAGGCTGAAAAGCGTTTTTGTGCATTGTGCCATAACTTTTCAGGGAAGCTTCAGAACATGAAATTTTAACCTCCCACTATAGCAGAAAGGGTCTTTCTAGTAGTTGCACATCAAATCTAAGCTGTCTGAAGTGTTTTTCAAAAGTTATCAACACTTTTATGTTTGGCGTTCCGAAACCCACCTTATCTCAGGCTGAAAAGCGTTTTTGTGCATTGTGCCATAACTTTTCAGGAAAGCTTCAGAACATGAAATTTTAACCTCCCACTATAGCAGAAAGGGTCTTTCTAGTAGTTGCACATCAAATCTAAACTGTCTGAAGTGTTTTTCCAAAGTTATCAACACTTTTATGTTTGGCGTTCCGAAACCCACCTTATCTCAGGCTGAAAAGCGTTTTTACGCATTGTGCCATAACTTTTCAGGGAAGCATCAGAACATGAAATTTTAAGCTCCCACTATAGCAGAAAGGGTCTTTCTAGTAGGTGCACATCAAATCTAAGCTCTCTGAAGTGTTTTTCGAAAGTTATCAACACTTTTATGTTTGGCGTTCCGAAACCCACCTTATCTCAGGCTGAAAAGCGTTTTTGTGCATTGTGCCATAACTTTTCAGGGAAGCTTCAGAACATGAAATTTTAACCTCCCACTATAGCAGAAAGGGTCTTTCTAGTAGTTGCACATCAAATCTAAACTGTCTGAAGTTTTTTTCCAAAGTTATCAACACTTTTATGTTTGGCGTTCCGAAACCCACCTTATCTCAGGCTGAAAAGCGTTTTTGTGCATTGTGCCATAACTTTTCAGGGAAGCTTCAGAACATGAAATTTTAACCTCCCACTATAGCAGAAAGGGTCTTTCTAGTAGTTGCACATCAAATCTAAACTGTCTGAAGTGTTTTTCCAAAGTTATCAACACTTTTATGTTTGGCGTTCCGAAACCCACCTTATCTCAGGCTGAAAAGCGTTTTTGTGCATTGTGCCATAACTTTTCAGGGAACATTCAGAACATGAAATTTTAACCTCCCACTATAGCAGAAAGGGTCTTTCTAGTAGTTGCACATCAAATCTAAGCTGTCTGAAGTGTTTTTCAAAAGTTATCAACACTTTTATGTTTGGCGTTCCGAAACCCACCTTATCTCAGGCTGAAAAGCGTTTTTGTGCATTGTGCCATAACTTTTCAGGAAAGCTTCAGAACATGAAATTTTAACCTCCCACTATAGCAGAAAGGGTCTTTCTAGTAGTTGCACATCAAATCTAAACTGTCTGAAGTGTTTTTCCAAAGTTATCAACACTTTTATGTTTGGCGTTCCGAAACCCACCTTATCTCAGGCTGAAAAGCGTTTTTACGCATTGTGCCATAACTTTTCAGGGAAGCTTCAGAACATGAAATTTTAACCTCCCACTATAGCAGAAAGGGTCTTTCTAGTAGTTGCACATCAAATCTAAGCTGTCTGAAGTGTTTTTCAAAAGTTATCAACACTTTTATGTTTGGCGTTCCGAAACCCACCTTATCTCAGGCTGAAAAGCGTTTTTGTGCATTGTGCCATAACTTTTCAGGAAAGCTTCAGAACATGAAATTTTAACCTCCCACTATAGCAGAAAGGGTCTTTCTAGTAGTTGCACATCAAATCTAAACTGTCTGAAGTGTTTTTCCAAAGTTATCAACACTTTTATGTTTGGCGTTCCGAAACCCACCTTATCTCAGGCTGAAAAGCGTTTTTACGCATTGTGCCATAACTTTTCAGGGAAGCTTCAGAACATGAAATTTTAACCTCCCACTATAGCAGAAAGGGTCTTTCTAGTAGGTGCACATCAAATCTAAGCTCTCTGAAGTGTTTTTCGAAAGTTATCAACACTTTTATGTTTGGCGTTCCGAAACCCACCTTATCTCAGGCTGAAAAGCGTTTTTGTGCATTGTGCCATAACTTTTCAGGGAAGCTTCAGAACATGAAATTTTAACCTCCCACTATAGCAGAAAGGGTCTTTCTAGTAGTTGCACATCAAATCTAAACTGTCTGAAGTGTTTTTCCTAAGTTATTAACACTTTTATGTTTGGCGTTCCGAAACCCACCTTATCTCAGGCTGAAAAGCGTTTTTGTGCATTGTGCCATAACTTTTCAGGGAAGCTTCAGAACATGAAATTTTAACCTCCCACTATAGCAGAAAGGGTCTTTCTAGTAGTTGCACATCAAATCTAAACTGTCTGAAGTGTTTTTCCAAAGTTATCAACACTTTTATGTTTGGCGTTCCGAAACCCACCTTATCTCAGGCTGAAAAGCGTTTTTGTGCATTGTGCCATAACTTTTCAGGGAAGCTTCAGAACATGAAATTTTAACCTCCCACTATAGCAGAAAGGGTCTTTCTAGTAGTTGCACATCAAATCTAAGCTGTCTGAAGTGTTTTTCAAAAGTTATCAACACTTTTATGTTTGGCGTTCCGAAACCCACCTTATCTCAGGCTGAAAAGCGTTTTTGTGCATTGTGCCATAACTTTTCAGGGAAGCTTCAGAACATGAAATTTTAACCTCCCACTATAGCAGAAAGGGTCTTTCTAGTAGTTGCACATCAAATCTAAACTGTCTGAAGTGTTTTTCCAAAGTTATCAACACTTTTATGTTTGGCGTTCCGAAACCCACCTTATCTCAGGCTGAAAAGCGTTTTTGTGCATTGTGCCATAACTTTTCAGGGAAGCTTCAGAACATGAAATTTTAACCTCCCACTATAGCAGAAAGGGTCTTTCTAGTAGGTGCACATCAAATCTAAGCTGTCTGAAGTGTTTTTCGAAAGTTATCAACACTTTTATGTTTGGCGTTCCGAAACCCACCTTATCTCAGGCTGAAAAGCGTTTTTGTGCATTGTGCCATAACTTTTCAGGGAAGCTTCAGAACATGAAATTTTAACCTCCCACTATAGCAGAAAGGGTCTTTCTAGTAGTTGCACATCAAATCTAAGCTGTCTGAAGTGTTTTTCAAAAGTTATCAACACTTTTATGTTTGGCGTTCCGAAACCCACCTTATCTCAGGCTGAAAAGCGTTTTTGTGCATTGTGCCATAACTTTTCAGGAAAGCTTCAGAACATGAAATTTTAACCTCCCACTATAGCAGAAAGGGTCTTTCTAGTAGTTGCACATCAAATCTAAACTGTCTGAAGTGTTTTTCCAAAGTTATCAACACTTTTATGTTTGGCGTTCCGAAACCCACCTTATCTCAGGCTGAAAAGCGTTTTTACGCATTGTGCCATAACTTTTCAGGGAAGCTTCAGAACATGAAATTTTAAGCTCCCACTATAGCAGAAAGGGTCTTTCTAGTAGGTGCACATCAAATCTAAGCTCTCTGAAGTGTTTTTCGAAAGTTATCAACACTTTTATGTTTGGCGTTCCGAAACCCACCTTATCTCAGGCTGAAAAGCGTTTTTGTGCATTGTGCCATAACTTTTCAGGGAAGCTTCAGAACATGAAATTTTAACCTCCCACTATAGCAGAAAGGGTCTTTCTAGTAGTTGCACATCAAATCTAAACTGTCTGAAGTGTTTTTCCAAAGTTATCAACACTTTTATGTTTGGCGTTCCGAAACCCACCTTATCTCAGGCTGAAAAGCGTTTTTGTGCATTGTGCCATAACTTTTCAGGAAAGCTTCAGAACATGAAATTTTAACCTCCCACTATAGCAGAAAGGGTCTTTCTAGTAGTTGCACATCAAATCTAAACTGTCTGAAGTGTTTTTCCAAAGTTATCAACACTTTTATGTTTGGCGTTCCGAAACCCACCTTATCTCAGGCTGAAAAGCGTTTTTACGCATTGTGCCATAACTTTTCAGGGAAGCTTCAGAACATGAAATTTTAACCTCCCACTATAGCAGAAAGGGTCTTTCTAGTAGGTGCACATCAAATCTAAGCTCTCTGAAGTGTTTTTCAAAAGTTATCAACACTTTTATGTTTGGCGTTCCGAAACCCACCTTATCTCAGGCTGAAAAGCGTTTTTGTGCATTGTGCCATAACTTTTCAGGGAAGCTTCAGAACATGAAATTTTAACCTCCCACTATAGCAGAAAGGGTCTTTCTAGTAGTTGCACATCAAATCTAAACTGTCTGAAGTGTTTTTCCAAAGTTATTAACACTTTTATGTTTGGCGTTCCGAAACCCACCTTATCTCAGTCTGAAAAGCGTTTTTGTGCATTGTGCCATAACTTTTCAGGGAAGCTTCAGAACATGAAATTTTAACCTCCCACTATAGCAGAAAGGGTCTTTCTAGTAGTTGCACATCAAATCTAAACTGTCTGAAGTGTTTTTCCAAAGTTATCAACACTTTTATGTTTGGCGTTCCGAAACCCACCTTATCTCAGGCTGAAAAGCGTTTTTGTGCATTGTGCCATAACTTTTCAGGGAAGCTTCAGAACATGAAATTTTAACCTCCCACTATAGCAGAAAGGGTCTTTCTAGTAGTTGCACATCAAATCTAAGCTGTCTGAAGTGTTTTTCAAAAGTTATCAACACTTTTATGTTTGGCGTTCCGAAACCCACCTTATCTCAGGCTGAAAAGCGTTTTTGTGCATTGTGCCATAACTTTTCAGGAAAGCTTCAGAACATGAAATTTTAACCTCCCACTATAGCAGAAAGGGTCTTTCTAGTAGTTGCACATCAAATCTAAACTGTCTGAAGTGTTTTTCCAAAGTTATCAACACTTTTATGTTTGGCGTTCCGAAACCCACCTTATCTCAGGCTGAAAAGCGTTTTTACGCATTGTGCCACAACTTTTCAGGGAAGCTTCAGAACATGAAATTTTAACCTCCCACTATAGCAGAAAGGGTCTTTCTAGTAGGTGCACATCAAATCTAAGCTCTCTGAAGTGTTTTTCGAAAGTTATCAGCACTTTTGTGTTTGGCGTTCCGAAACCCACCTTATCTCAGGCTGAAAAGCGTTTTTGTGCATTGTGCCATAACTTTTAAGGAAAGCTTCAGAACATGAAATTTTAACCTCCCACTATAGCAGAAAGTGTCTTTCTAGTAGTTGCACATCAAATCTAAACTGTCTGAAGTGTTTTTCCAAAGTTATTAACACTTTTATGTTTGGCGTTCCGAAACCCACCTTATCTCAGGCTGAAAAGCATTTTTGTGCATTGTGCCATAACTTTTCAGGGAAGATTCAGAACATGAAATTTTAACCTCCCACTATAGCAGAAAGGGTCTTTCTAGTAGTTGCACATCAAATCTAAACTGTCTGAAGTGTTTTTCCAAAGTTATCAACACTTTTATGTTTGGCGTTCCGAAACCCACCTTATCTCAGGCTGAAAAGCGTTTTTACGCATTGTGCCATAACTTTTCAGGGAAGCTTCAGAACATGAAATTTTAACCTCCCACTATAGCAGAAAGGGTCTTTCTAGTAGGTGCACATCAAATCTAAGCTGTCTGAAGTGTTTTTCGAAAGTTATCAACACTTTTATGTTTGGCGTTCCGAAACCCACCTTATCTCAGGCTGAAAAGCGTTTTTGTGCATTGTGCCATAACTTTTCAGGGAAGCTTCAGAACATGAAATTTTAACCTCCCACTATAGCAGAAAGGGTCTTTCTAGTAGTTGCACATCAAATCTAAGCTGTCTGAAGTGTTTTTCAAAAGTTATCAACACTTTTATGTTTGGCGTTCTGAAACCCACCTTATCTCAGGCTGAAAAGCGTTTTTGTGCATTGTGCCATAACTTTTCAGGAAAGCTTCAGAACATGAAATTTTAACCTCCCACTATAGCAGAAAGGGTCTTTCTAGTAGTTGCACATCAAATCTAGACTGTCTGAAGTGTTTTTCCAAAGTTATCAACACTTTTATGTTTGGCGTTCCGAAACCCACCTTATCTCAGGCTGAAAAGCGTTTTTACGCATTGTGCCATAACTTTTCAGGGAAGCTTCAGAACATGAAATTTTAAGCTCCCACTATAGCAGAAAGGGTCTTTCTAGTAGGTGCACATCAAATCTAAGCTCTCTGAAGTGTTTTTCGAAAGTTATCAACACTTTTATGTTTGGCGTTCCGAAACCCACCTTATCTCAGGCTGAAAAGCGTTTTTGTGCATTGTGCCATAACTTTTCAGGGAAGCTTCAGAACATGAAATTTTAACCTCCCACTATAGCAGAAAGGGTCTTTCTAGTAGTTGCACATCAAATCTAAACTGTCTGAAGTGTTTTTCCAAAGTTATCAACACTTTTATGTTTGGCGTTCCGAAACCCACCTTATCTCAGGCTGAAAAGCGTTTTTGTGCATTGTGCCATAACTTTTCAGGGAAGCTTCAGAACATGAAATTTTAACCTCCCACTATAGCAGAAAGGGTCTTTCTAGTAGTTGCACATCAAATCTAAACTGTCTGAAGTGTTTTTCCAAAGTTATCAACACTTTTATGTTTGGCGTTCCGAAACCCACCTTATCTCAGGCTGAAAAGCGTTTTTGTGCATTGTGCCATAACTTTTCAGGGAAGCTTCAGAACATGAAATTTTAACCTCCCACTATAGCAGAAAGGGTCTTTCTAGTAGTTGCACATCAAATCTAAGCTGTCTGAAGTGTTTTTCAAAAGTTATCAACACTTTTATGTTTGGCGTTCCGAAACCCACCTTATCTCAGGCTGAAAAGCGTTTTTGTGCATTGTGCCATAACTTTTCAGGAAAGCTTCAGAACATGAAATTTTAACCTCCCACTATAGCAGAAAGGGTCTTTCTAGTAGTTGCACATCAAATCTAAACTGTCTGAAGTGTTTTTCCAAAGTTATCAACACTTTTATGTTTGGCGTTCCGAAACCCACCTTATCTCAGGCTGAAAAGCGTTTTTACGCATTGTGCCATAACTTTTCAGGGAAGCTTCAGAACATGAAATTTTAACCTCCCACTATAGCAGAAAGGGTCTTTCTAGTAGTTGCACATCAAATCTAAGCTGTCTGAAGTGTTTTTCAAAAGTTATCAACACTTTTATGTTTGGCGTTCCGAAACCCACCTTATCTCAGGCTGAAAAGCGTTTTTGTGCATTGTGCCATAACTTTTCAGGAAAGCTTCAGAACATGAAATTTTAACCTCCCACTATAGCAGAAAGGGTCTTTCTAGTAGTTGCACATCAAATCTAAACTGTCTGAAGTGTTTTTCCAAAGTTATCAACACTTTTATGTTTGGCGTTCCGAAACCCACCTTATCTCAGGCTGAAAAGCGTTTTTACGCATTGTGCCATAACTTTTCAGGGAAGCTTCAGAACATGAAATTTTAACCTCCCACTATAGCAGAAAGGGTCTTTCTAGTAGGTGCACATCAAATCTAAGCTCTCTGAAGTGTTTTTCGAAAGTTATCAACAGTTTTATGTTTGGCGTTCCGAAACCCACCTTATCTCAGGCTGAAAAGCGTTTTTGTGCATTGTGCCATAACTTTTCAGGGAAGCTTCAGAACATGAAATTTTAACCTCCCACTATAGCAGAAAGGGTCTTTCTAGTAGTTGCACATCAAATCTAAACTGTCTGAAGTGTTTTTCCAAAGTTATTAACACTTTTATGTTTGGCGTTCCGAAACCCACCTTATCTCAGGCTGAAAAGCGTTTTTGTGCATTGTGCCATAACTTTTCAGGGAAGCTTCAGAACATGAAATTTTAACCTCCCACTATAGCAGAAAGGGTCTTTTTAGTAGTTGCACATCAAATCTAAACTGTCTGAAGTGTTTTTCCAAAGTTATCAACACTTTTATGTTTGGCGTTCCGAAACCCACCTTATCTCAGGCTGAAAAGCGTTTTTGTGCATTGTGCCATAACTTTTCAGGGAAGCTTCAGAACATGAAATTTTAACCTCCCACTATAGCAGAAAGGGTCTTTCTAGTAGTTGCACATCAAATCTAAGCTGTCTGAAGTGTTTTTCAAAAGTTATCAACACTTTTATGTTTGGCGTTCCGAAACCCACCTTATCTCAGGCTGAAAAGCGTTTTTGTGCATTGTGCCATAACTTTTCAGGAAAGCTTCAGAACATGAAATTTTAACCTCCCACTATAGCAGAAAGGGTCTTTCTAGTAGTTGCACATCAAATCTAAACTGTCTGAAGTGTTTTTCCAAAGTTATCAACACTTTTATGTTTGGCGTTCCGAAACCCACCTTATCTCAGGCTGAAAAGCGTTTTTGTGCATTGTGTCATAACTTTTCAGGGAAGCTTCAGAACATGAAATTTTAACCTCCCACTATAGCAGAAAGGGTCTTTCTAGTAGGTGCACATCAAATCTAAGCTCTCTGAAGTGTTTTTCGAAAGTTATCAGCACTTTTATGTTTGGCGTTCCGAAACCCACCTTATCTCAGGCTGAAAAGCGTTTTTGTGCATTGTGCCATAACTTTTAAGGAAAGCTTCAGAACATGAAATTTTAACCTCCCACTATAGCAGAAAGTGTCTTTCTAGTAGTTGCACATCAAATCTAAACTGTCTGAAGTGTTTTTCCAAAGTTATTAACACTTTTATGTTTGGCGTTCCGAAACCCACCTTATCTCAGGCTGAAAAGCATTTTTGTGCATTGTGCCATAACTTTTCAGGGAAGCTTCAGAACATGAAATTTTAACCTCCCACTATAGCAGAAAGGGTCTTTCTAGTAGTTGCACATCAAATCTAAACTGTCTGAAGTGTTTTTCAAAAGTTATCAACACTTTTATGTTTGGCGTTCCGAAACCCACCTTATCTCAGGCTGAAAAGCGTTTTTGTGCATTGTGCCATAACTTTTCAGGAAAGCTTCAGAACATGAAATTTTAACCTCCCACTATAGCAGAAAGGGTCTTTCTAGTAGTTGCACATCAAATCTAAACTGTCTGAAGTGTTTTTCCAAAGTTATCAACACTTTTATGTTTGGCGTTCCGAAACCCACCTTATCTCAGGCTGAAAAGCGTTTTTGTGCATTGTGTCATAACTTTTCAGGGAAGCTTCAGAACATGAAATTTTAACCTCCCACTATAGCAGAAAGGGTCTTTCTAGTAGGTGCACATCAAATCTAAGCTCTCTGAAGTGTTTTTCGAAAGTTATCAGCACTTTTATGTTTGGCGTTCCGAAACCCACCTTATCTCAGGCTGAAAAGCGTTTTTGTGCATTGTGCCATAACTTTTAAGGAAAGCTTCAGAACATGAAATTTTAACCTCCCACTATAGCAGAAAGTGTCTTTCTAGTAGTTGCACATCAAATCTAAACTGTCTGAAGTGTTTTTCCAAAGTTATTAACACTTTTATGTTTGGCGTTCCGAAACCCACCTTATCTCAGGCTGAAAAGCATTTTTGTGCATTGTGCCATAACTTTTCAGGGAAGCTTCAGAACATGAAATTTTAACCTCCCACTATAGCAGAAAGGGTCTTTCTAGTAGTTGCACATCAAATCTAAACTGTCTGAAGTGTTTTTCCAAAGTTATCAACACTTTTATGTTTGGCGTTCCGAAACCCACCTTATCTCAGGCTGAAAAGCGTTTTTACGCATTGTGCCATAACTTTTCAGGGAAGCTTCAGAACATGAAATTTTAACCTCCCACTATAGCAGAAAGGGTCTTTCTAGTAGGTGCACATCAAATCTAAGCTGTCTGAAGTGTTTTTCGAAAGTTATCAACACTTTTATGTTTGGCGTTCCGAAACCCACCTTATCTCAGGCTGAAAAGCGTTTTTGTGCATTGTGCCATTACTTTTCAGGGAAGCTTCAGAACATGAAATTTTAACCTCCCACTATAGCAGAAAGGGTCTTTCTAGTAGTTGCACATCAAATCTAAGCTGTCTGAAGTGTTTTTCAAAAGTTATCAACACTTTTATGTTTGGCGTTCCGAAACCCACCTTATCTCAGGCTGGAAAGCGTTTTTGTGCATTCTGCCATAACTTTTCAGGAAAGCTTCAGAACATGAAATTTTAACCTCCCACTATAGCAGAAAGGGTCTTTCTAGTAGTTGCACATCAAATCTAAACTGTCTGAAGTGTTTTTCCAAAGTTATCAACACTTTTATGTTTGGCGTTCCGAAACCCACCTTATCTCAGGCTGAAAAGCGTTTTTACGCATTGTGCCATAACTTTTCAGGGAAGCTTCAGAACATGAAATTTTAACCTCCCACTATAGCAGAAAGGATCTTTCTAGTAGGTGCACATCAAATCTAAGCTCTCTGAAGTGTTTTTCGAAAGTTATCAACACTTTTATGTTTGGCGTTCCGAAACCCACCTTATCTCAGGCTGAAAAGCGTTTTTGTGCATTGTGCCATAACTTTTCAGGGAAGCTTCAGAACATGAAATTTTAACCTCCCACTATAGCAGAAAGGGTCTTTTTAGTAGTTGCACATCAAATCTAAACTGTCTGAAGTGTTTTTCCAAAGTTATCAACACTTTTATGTTTGGCGTTCCGAAACCCACCTTATCTCAGGCTGAAAAGCGTTTTTGTGCATTGTGCCATAACTTTTCAGGGAAGCTTCAGAACATGAAATTTTAACCTCCCACTATAGCAGAAAGGGTCTTTCTAGTAGTTGCACATCAAATCTAAGCTGTCTGAAGTGTTTTTCAAAAGTTATCAACACTTTTATGTTTGGCGTTCCGAAACCCACCTTATCTCAGGCTGAAAAGCGTTTTTGTGCATTGTGCCATAACTTTTCAGGAAAGCTTCAGAACATGAAATTTTAACCTCCCACTATAGCAGAAAGGGTCTTTCTAGTAGTTGCACATCAAATCTAAACTGTCTGAAGTGTTTTTCCAAAGTTATCAGCACTTTTATGTTTGGCGTTCCGAAACCCACCTTATCTCAGGCTGAAAAGCATTTTTGTGCATTGTGCCATAACTTTTCAGGGAAGCTTCAGAACATGAAATTTTAACCTCCCACTATAGCAGAAAGGGTCTTTCTAGTAGTTGCACATCAAATCTAAACTGTCTGAAGTGTTTTTCCAAAGTTATCAACACTTTTATGTTTGGCGTTCCGAAACCCACCTTATCTCAGGCTGAAAAGCGTTTTTACGCATTGTGCCATAACTTTTCAGGGAAGCTTCAGAACATGAAATTTTAACCTCCCACTATAGCAGAAAGGGTCTTTCTAGTAGGTGCACATCAAATCTAAGCTGTCTGAAGTGTTTTTCGAAAGTTATCAACACTTTTATGTTTGGCGTTCCGAAACCCACCTTATCTCAGGCTGAAAAGCGTTTTTGTGCATTGTGCCATTACTTTTCAGGGAAGCTTCAGAACATGAAATTTTAACCTCCCACTATAGCAGAAAGGGTCTTTCTAGTAGTTGCACATCAAATCTAAGCTGTCTGAAGTGTTTTTCAAAAGTTATCAACACTTTTATGTTTGGCGTTCCGAAACCCACCTTATCTCAGGCTGGAAAGCGTTTTTGTGCATTCTGCCATAACTTTTCAGGAAAGCTTCAGAACATGAAATTTTAACCTCCCACTATAGCAGAAAGGGTCTTTCTAGTAGTTGCACATCAAATCTAAACTGTCTGAAGTGTTTTTCCAAAGTTATCAACACTTTTATGTTTGGCGTTCCGAAACCCACCTTATCTCAGGCTGAAAAGCGTTTTTACGCATTGTGCCATAACTTTTCAGGGAAGCTTCAGAACATGAAATTTTAACGTCCCACTATAGCAGAAAGGATCTTTCTAGTAGGTGCACATCAAATCTAAGCTCTCTGAAGTGTTTTTCGAAAGTTATCAACACTTTTATGTTTGGCGTTCCGAAACCCACCTTATCTCAGGCTGAAAAGCGTTTTTGTGCATTGTGCCATAACTTTTCAGGGAAGCTTCAGAACATGAAATTTTAACCTCCCACTATAGCAGAAAGGGTCTTTCTAGTAGTTGCACATCAAATCTAAGCTGTCTGAAGTGTTTTTCAAAAGTTATCAACACTTTTATGTTTGGCGTTCCGAAACCCACCTTATCTCAGGCTGAAAAGCGTTTTTGTGCATTGTGCCATAACTTTTCAGCAAAGCTTCAGAACATGAAATTTTAATCTCCCACTATAGCAGAAAGGGTCTTTCTAGTAGGTGCACATCAAATCTAAACTGTCTGAAGTGTTTTTCGAAAGTTATCAGCACTTTTATGTTTGGCGTTCCGAAACCCACCTTATCTCAGGCTGAAAAGCGTTTTTGTGCATTGTGCCATAACTTTTCAGGAAAGCTTCAGAACATGAAATTTTAACCTCCCACTATAGCAGAAAGTGTCTTTCTAGTAGTTGCACATCAAATCTAAACTGTCTGAAGTGTTTTTCCAAAGTTATTAACACTTTTATGTTTGGCGTTCCGAAACCCACCTTATCTCAGGCTGAAAAGCGTTTTTGTGCATTGTGCCATAACTTTTCAGGGAAGCTTCAGAACATGAAATTTTAACCTCCCACTATAGCAGAAAGGGTCTTTCTAGTAGTTGCACATCAAATCTAAACTGTCTGAAGTGTTTTTCCAAAGTTATTACCACTTTTATGTTTGGCGTTCCGAAACCCACCTTATCTCAGGCTGAAAAGCGTTTTTGTGCATTGTGCCATAACTTTTCAGGGAAGCTTCAGAACATGAAATTTTAACCTCCCACTATAGCAGAAAGGGTCTTTCTAGTAGTTGCACATCAAATCTAAACTGTCTGAAGTGTTTTTCCAAAGTTATCAACACTTTTATGTTTGGCGTTCCGAAACCCACCTTATCTCAGGCTGAAAAGCGTTTTTACGCATTGTGCCATAACTTTTCAGGGAAGCTTCAGAACATGAAATTTTAACCTCCCACTATAGCAGAAAGGGTCTTTCTAGTAGGTGCACATCAAATCTAAGCTGTCTGAAGTGTTTTTCGAAAGTTATCAACACTTTTATGTTTGGCGTTCCGAAACCCACCTTATCTCAGGCTGAAAAGCGTTTTTGTGCATTGTGCCATAACTTTTCAGGAAAGCTTCAGAACATGAAATTTTAACCTCCCACTATAGCAGAAAGGGTCTTTCTAGTAGTTGCACATCAAATCTAAACTGTCTGAAGTGTTTTTCCAAAGTTATCAACACTTTTATGTTTGGCGTTCCGAAACCCACCTTATCTCAGGCTGAAAAGCGTTTTTACGCATTGTGCCATAACGTTTCAGGGAAGCTTCAGAACATGAAATTTTAACCTCCCACTATAGCAGAAAGGATCTTTCTAGTAGGTGCACATCAAATCTAAGCTCTCTGAAGTGTTTTTCGAAAGTTATCAACACTTTTATGTTTGGCGTTCCGAAACCCACCTTATCTCAGGCTGAAAAGCGTTTTTGTGCATTGTGCCATAACTTTTCAGGGAAGCTTCAGAACATGAAATTTTAACCTCCCACTATAGCAGAAAGGGTCTTTCTAGTAGTTGCACATCAAATCTAAACTGTCTGAAGTGTTTTTCCAAAGTTATTAACACTTTTATGTTTGGCGTTCCGAAACCCACCTTATCTCAGGCTGAAAAGCGTTTTTGTGCATTGTGCCATAACTTTTCAGGGAAGCTTCAGAACATGAAATTTTAACCTCCCACTATAGCAGAAAGGGTCTTTCTAGTAGTTGCACATCAAATCTAAACTGTCTGAAGTGTTTTTCCAAAGTTATCAACACTTTTATGTTTGGCGTTCCGAAACCCACCTTATCTCAGGCTGAAAAGCGTTTTTGTGCATTGTGCCATAACTTTTCAGGGAAGCTTCAGAACATGAAATTTTAACCTCCCACTATAGCAGAAAGGGTCTTTCTAGTAGTTGCACATCAAATCTAAGCTGTCTGAAGTGTTTTTCAAAAGTTATCAACACTTTTATGTTTGGCGTTCCGAAACCCACCTTATCTCAGGCTGAAAAGCGTTTTTGTGCATTGTGCCATAACTTTTCAGGAAAGCTTCAGAACATGAAATTTTAACCTCCCACAATAGCAGAAAGGGTCTTTCTAGTAGTTGCACATCAAATCTAAACTGTCTGAAGTGTTTTTCCAAAGTTATCAACACTTTTATGTTTGGCGTTCCGAAACCCACCTTATCTCAGGCTGAAAAGCGTTTTTACGCATTGTGCCATAACTTTTCAGGGAAGCTTCAGAACATGAAATTTTAACCTCCCACTATAGCAGAAAGGATCTTTCTAGTAGGTGCACATCAAATCTAAGCTCTCTGAAGTGTTTTTCGAAAGTTATCAACACTTTTATGTTTGGCGTTCCGAAACCCACCTTATCTCAGGCTGAAAAGCGTTTTTGTGCATTGTGCCATAACTTTTCAGGGAAGCTTCAGAACATGAAATTTTAACCTCCCACTTTCGCAGAAAGGGTCTTTCTAGTAGTTGCACATCAAATTTAAACTGTCTGAAGTGTTTTTCCAAAGTTATTAACACTTTTATGTTTGGCGTTCCGAAACCCACCTTATCTCAGGCTGAAAAGCGTTTTTGTGCATTGTGCCATAACTTTTCAGGGAAGCTTCAGAACATGAAATTTTAACCTCCCACTATAGCAGAAAGGGTCTTTCTAGTAGTTGCACATCAAATCTAAACTGTCTGAAGTGTTTTTCCAAAGTTATCAACACTTTTATGTTTGGCGTTCCGAAACCCACCTTATCTCAGGCTGAAAAGCGTTTTTGTGCATTGTGCCATAACTTTTCAGGGAAGCTTCAGAACATGAAATTTTAACCTCCCACTATAGCAGAAAGGGTCTTTCTAGTAGTTGCACATCAAATCTAAGCTGTCTGAAGTGTTTTTCAAAAGTTATCAACACTTTTATGTTTGGCGTTCCGAAACCCACCTTATCTCAGGCTGAAAAGCGTTTTTGTGCATTATGCCATAACTTTTCAGGAAAGCTTCAGAACATGAAATTTTAACCTCCCACTATAGCAGAAAGGGTCTTTCTAGTAGTTGCACATCAAATCTAAACTGTCTGAAGTGTTTCTCCAAAGTTATCAACACTTTTATGTTTGGCGTTCCGAAACCCACCTTATCTCAGGCTGAAAAGCGTTTTTACGCATTGTGCCATAACTTTTCAGGGAAGCTTCAGAACATGAAATTTTAACCTCCCACTATAGCAGAAAGGGTCTTTCTAGTAGGTGCACATCAAATCTAAGCTCTCTGAAGTGTTTTTCGAAAGTTATCAACACTTTTATGTTTGGCGTTCCGAAACCCACCTTATCTCAGGCAGAAAAGCGTTTTTGTGCATTGTGCCATAACTTTTCAGGGAAGCTTCAGAACATGAAATTTTAACCTCCCACTATAGCAGAAAGGGTCTTTCTAGTAGTTGCACATCAAATCTAAACTGTCTGAAGTGTTTTTCCAAAGTTATTAACACTTTTATGTTTGGCGTTCCGAAACCCACCTTATCTCAGGCTGAAAAGCGTTTTTGTGCATTGTGCCATAACTTTTCAGGGAAGCTTCAGAACATGAAATTTTAACCTCCCACTATAGCAGAAAGGGTCTTTCTAGTAGTTGCACATCAAATCTAAACTGTCTGAAGTGTTTTTCCAAAGTTATCAACACTTTTATGTTTGGCGTTCCGAAACCCACCTTATCCGAGGCTGAAAAGCGTTTTTACGCATTGTGCCATAACTTTTCAGGGAAGCTTCAGAACATGAAATTTTAACCTCCCACTATAGCAGAAAGGGTCTTTCTAGTAGGTGCACATCAAATCTAAGCTGTCTGAAGTGTTTTACGAAAGTTATTAACACTTTTATGTTTGGCGTTCCGAAACCCACCTTATCTCAGGCTGAAAAGCGTTTTTGTGCATTGTGCCATAACTTTTCAGGGAAGCTTCAGAACATGAAATTTTAACCTCCCACTATAGCAGAAAGGGTCTTTCTAGTAGTTGCACATCAAATCTAAGCTGTCTGAAGTGTTTTTCAAAAGTTATCAACACTTTTATGTTTGGCGTTCCCGAAACCCACCTTATCTCAGGCTGAAAAGCGTTTTTGTGCATTGTGCCATAACTTTTCAGGAAAGCTTCAGAACATGAAATTTTAACCTCCCGCTATAGCAGAAAGGGTCTTTCTAGTAGTTGCACATCAAATCTAAACTGTCTGAAGTGTTTTTCCAAAGTTATCAACACTTTTATGTTTGGCGTTCCGAAACCCACCTTATCTCAGGCTGAAAAGCGTTTTTGTGCATTGTGCCATAACTTTTCAGGGAAGCTTCAGAACATGAAATTTTAACCTCCCACTATAGCAGAAAGGGTCTTTCTAGTAGTTGCACATCAAATCTAAACTGTCTGAAGTGTTTTTCCAAAGTTATCAACACTTTTATGTTTGGCGTTCCGAAACCCACCTTATCTCAGGCTGAAAAGCGTTTTTACGCATTGTGCCATAACTTTTCAGGGAAGCTTCAGAACATGAAATTTTAACCTCCCACTATAGCAGAAAGGGTCTTTCTAGTAGGTGCACATCAAATCTAAGCTGTCTGAAGTGTTTTTCGAAAGTTATCAACACTTTTATGTTTGGCGTTCCGAAACCCACCTTATCTCAGGCTGAAAAGCGTTTTTGTGCATTGTGCCATAACTTTTCAGGGAAGCTTCAGAACATGAAATTTTAACCTCCCACTATAGCAGAAAGGGTCTTTCTAGTAGTTGCACATCAAATCTAAGCTGTCTGAAGTGTTTTTCAAAAGTTATCAACACTTTTATGTTTGGCGTTCCGAAACCCACCTTATCTCAGGCTGAAAAGCGTTTTTGTGCATTGTGCCATAACTTTTCAGGAAAGCTTCAGAACATGAAATTTTAACCTCCCGCTATAGCAGAAAGGGTCTTTCTAGTAGTTGCACATCAAATCTAAACTGTCTGAAGTGTTTTTCCAAAGTTATCAACACTTTTATGTTTGGCGTTCCGAAACCCACCTTATCTCAGGCTGAAAAGCGTTTTTGTGCATTGTGCCATAACTTTTCAGGGAAGCTTCAGAACATGAAATTTTAACCTCCCACTATAGCAGAAAGGGTCTTTCTAGTAGTTGCACATCAAATCTAAACTGTCTGAAGTGTTTTTCCAAAGTTATCAACACTTTTATGTTTGGCGTTCCGAAACCCACCTTATCTCAGGCTGAAAAGCGTTTTTACGCATTGTGCCATAACTTTTCAGGGAAGCTTCAGAACATGAAATTTTAACCTCCCACTATAGCAGAAAGGGTCTTTCTAGTAGGTGCACATCAAATCTAAGCTGTCTGAAGTGTTTTTCGAAAGTTATCAACACTTTTATGTTTGGCGTTCCGAAACCCACCTTATCTCAGGCTGAAAAGCGTTTTTGTGCATTGTGCCATAACTTTTCAGGGAAGCTTCAGAACATGAAATTTTAACCTCCCACTATAGCAGAAAGGGTCTTTCTAGTAGTTGCACATCAAATCTAAGCTGTCTGAAGTGTTTTTCAAAAGTTATCAACACTTTTATGTTTGGCGTTCCGAAACCCACCTTATCTCAGGCTGAAAAGCGTTTTTGTGCATTGTGCCATAACTTTTCAGGAAAGCTTCAGAACATGAAATTTTAACCTCCCACTATAGCAGAAAGGGTCTTTCTAGTAGTTGCACATCAAATCTAAACTGTCTGAAGTGTTTTTCCAAAGTTATCAACACTTTTATGTTTGGCGTTCCGGAACCCACCTTATCTCAGGCTGAAAAGCGTTTTTGTGCATTGTGCCATAACTTTTCAGGGAAGCTTCAGAACATGAAATTTTAACCTCCCACTATAGCAGAAAGGGTCTTTCTAGTAGTTGCACATCAAATCTAAACTGTCTGAAGTGTTTTTCCAAAGTTATCAACACTTTTATGTTTGGCGTTCCGAAACCCACCTTATCTCAGGCTGAAAAGCGTTTTTGTGCATTGTGCCATAACTTTTCAGGGAAGCTTCAGAACATGAAATTTTAACCTCCCACTATAGCAGAAAGGGTCTTTCTAGTAGTTGCACATCAAATCTAAGCTGTCTGAAGTGTTTTTCAAAAGTTATCAACACTTTTATGTTTGGCGTTCCGAAACCCACCTTATCTCAGGCTGAAAAGCGTTTTTGTGCATTGTGCCATAACTTTTCAGGAAAGCTTCAGAACATGAAATTTTAACCTCCCACTATAGCAGAAAGGGTCTTTCTAGTAGTTGCACATCAAATCTAAACTGTCTGAAGTGTTTTTCCAAAGTTATCAACACTTTTATGTTTGGCGTTCCGAAACCCACCTTATCTCAGGCTGAAAAGCGTTTTTGTGCATTGTGCCATAACTTTTCAGGGAAGCTTCAGAACATGAAATTTTAACCTCCCACTATAGCAGAAAGGGTCTTTCTAGTAGTTGCACATCAAATCTAAGCTGTCTGAAGTGTTTTTCAAAAGTTATCAACACTTTTATGTTTGGCGTTCCGAAACCCACCTTATCTCAGGCTGAAAAGCGTTTTTGTGCATTGTGCCATAACTTTTCAGGGAAGCTTCAGAACATGAAATTTTAACCTCCCACTATAGCAGAAAGGGTCTTTCTAGTAGTTGCACATCAAATCTAAGCTGTCTGAAGTGTTTTTCAAAAGTTATCAACACTTTTATGTTTGGCGTTCCGAAACCCACCTTATCTCAGGCTGAAAAGCGTTTTTGTGCATTGTGCCATAACTTTTCAGGAAAGCTTCAGAACATGAAATTTTAACCTCCCACTATAGCAGAAAGGGTCTTTCGAGTAGTTGCACATCAAATCTAAACTGTCTGAAGTGTTTTTCCAAAGTTATCAACACTTTTATGTTTGGCGTTCCGAAACCCACCTTATCTCAGGCTGAAAAGCGTTTTTACGCATTGTGCCATAACTTTTCAGGGAAGCTTCAGAACATGAAATTTTAACCTCCCACTATAGCAGAAAGGGTCTTTCTAGTAGTTGCACATCAAATCTAAGCTGTCTGAAGTGTTTTTCAAAAGTTATCAACACTTTTATGTTTGGCGTTCCGAAACCCACCTTATCTCAGGCTGAAAAGCGTTTTTGTGCATTGTGCCATAACTTTTCAGGAAAGCTTCAGAACATGAAATTTTAACCTCCCACTATAGCAGAAAGGGTCTTTCTAGTAGTTGCACATCAAATCTAAACTGTCTGAAGTGTTTTTCCAAAGTTATCAACACTTTTATGTTTGGCGTTCCGAAACCCACCTTATCTCAGGCTGAAAAGCGTTTTTACGCATTGTGCCATAACTTTTCAGGGAAGCTTCAGAACATGAAATTTTAACCTCCCACTATAGCAGAAAGGGTCTTTCTAGTAGGTGCACATCAAATCTTAGCTGTCTGAAGTGTTTTTCGAAAGTTATCAACACTTTTATGTTTGGCGTTCCGAAACCCACCTTGTCTCAGGCTGAAAAGCGTTTTTGTGCATTGTGCCATAACTTTTCAGGGAAGCTTCAGAACATGAAATTTTAACCTCCCACTATAGCAGAAAGGGTCTTTCTAGTAGTTGCACATCAAATCTAAGCTGTCTGAAGTGTTTTTCAAAAGTTATCAACACTTTTATGTTTGGCGTTCCGAAACCCACCTTATCTCAGGCTGAAAAGCGTTTTTGTGCATTGTGCCATAACTTTTCAGGAAAGCTTCAGAACATGAAATTTTAACCTCCCACTATAGCAGAAAGGGTCTTTCTAGTAGTTGCACATCAAATCTAAACTGTCTGAAGTGTTTTTCCAAAGTTATCAACACTTTTATGTTTGGCGTTCCGAAACCCACCTTATCTCAGGCTGAAAAGCGTTTTTGTGCATTGTGCCATAACTTTTCAGGGAAGCTTCAGAACATGAAATTTTAACCTCCCACTATAGCAGAAAGGGTCTTTCTAGTAGTTGCACATCAAATCTAAACTGTCTGAAGTGTTTTTCCAAAGTTATCAACCCTTTTATGTTTGGCGTTCCGAAACCCACCTTATCTCAGGCTGAAAAGCGTTTTTGTGCATTGTGCCATAACTTTTCAGGAAAGCTTCAGAACATGAAATTTTAACCTCCCACTATAGCAGAAAGGGTCTTTCTAGTAGTTGCACATCAAATCTAAACTGTCTGAAGTGTTTTTCCAAAGTTATTAACACTTTTATGTTTGGCGTTCCGAAACCCACCTTATCTCAGGCTGAAAAGCGTTTTTGTGCATTGTGCCATAACTTTTCAGGGAAGCTTCAGAACATGAAATTTTAACCTCCCACTATAGCAGAAAGGGTCTTTCTAGTAGTTGCACATCAAATCTAAACTGTCTGAAGTGTTTTTCCAAAGTTATTAACACTTTTATGTTTGGCGTTCCGAAACCCACCTTATCTCAGGCTGAAAAGCGTTTTTGTGCATTGTGCCATAACTTTTCAGGGAAGCTTCAGAACATGAAATTATAACCTCCCACTATAGCAGAAAGGGTCTTTCTAGTAGTTGCACATCAAATCTAAACTGTCTGAAGTGTTTTTCCAAAGTTATCAACACTTTTATGTTTGGCGTTCCGAAACCCACCTTATCTCAGGCTGAAAAGCGTTTTTGTGCATTGTGCCATAACTTTTCAGGGAAGCTTCAGAACATGAAATTTTAACCTCCCACTATAGCAGAAAGGGTCTTTCTAGTAGTTGCACATCAAATCTAAACTGTCTGAAGTGTTTTTCCAAAGTTATCAACACTTTTATGTTTGGCGTTCCGAAACCCACCTTATCTCAGGCTGAAAAGCGTTTTTGTGCATTGTGCCATAACTTTTCAGGGAAGCTTCAGAACATGAAATTTTAACCTCCCACTATAGCAGAAAGGGTCTTTCTAGTAGTTGCACATCAAATCTAAGCTGTCTGAAGTGTTTTTCAAAAGTTATCAACACTTTTATGTTTGGCGTTCCGAAACCCACCTTATCTCAGGCTGAAAAGCGTTTTTGTGCATTGTGCCATAACTTTTCAGGAAAGCTTCAGAACATGAAATTTTAACCTCCCACTATAGCAGAAAGGGTCTTTCTAGTAGTTGCACATCAAATCTAAACTGTCTGAAGTGTTTTTCGAAAGTTATCAACACTTTTATGTTTGGCGTTCCGAAACCCACCTTATCTCAGGCTGAAAAGCGTTTTTGTGCATTGTGCCATAACTTTTCAGGGAAGCTTCAGAACATGAAATTTTAACCTCCCACTATAGCAGAAAGGGTCTTTCTAGTAGTTGCACATCAAATCTAAGCTGTCTGAAGTGTTTTTCCAAAGTTATCAACACTTTTATGTTTGGCGTTCCGAAACCCACCTTATCTCAGGCTGAAAAGCGTTTTTACGCATTGTGCCATAACTTTTCAGGGAAGCTTCAGAACATGAAATTTTAACCTCCCACTATAGCAGAAAGGGTCTTTCTAGTAGGTGCACATCAAATCTAAGCTCTCTGAAGTGTTTTTCGAAAGTTATCAACACTTTTATGTTTGGCGTTCCGAAACCCACCTTATCTCAGGCTGAAAAGCGTTTTTGTGCATTGTGCCATAACTTTTCAGGGAAGCTTCAGAACATGAAATTTTAACCTCCCACTATAGCAGAAAGGGTCTTTCTAGTAGTTGCACATCAAATCTAAACTGTCTGAAGTGTTTTTCCAAAGTTATCAACACTTTTATGTTTGGCGTTCCGAAACCCACCTTATCTCAGGCTGAAAAGCGTTTTTACGCATTGTGCCATAACTTTTCAGGGAAGCTTCAGAACATGAAATTTTAACCTCCCACTATAGCAGAAAGGGTCTTTCTAGTAGGTGCACATCAAATCTAAGCTGTCTGAAGTGTTTTTCGAAAGTTATCAACACTTTTATGTTTGGCGTTCCGAAACCCACCTTGTCTCAGGCTGAAAAGCGTTTTTGTGCATTGTGCCATAACTTTTCAGGGAAGCTTCAGAACATGAAATTTTAACCTCCCACTATAGCAGAAAGGGTCTTTCTAGTAGTTGCACATCAAATCTAAGCTGTCTGAAGTGTTTTTCAAAAGTTATCAACACTTTTATGTTTGGCGTTCCGAAACCCACCTTATCTCAGGCTGAAAAGCGTTTTTGTGCATTGTGCCATAACTTTTCAGGAAAGCTTCAGAACATGAAATTTTAACCTCCCACTATAGCAGAAAGGGTCTTTCTAGTAGTTGCACATCAAATCTAAACTGTCTGAAGTGTTTTTCCAAAGTTATCAACACTTTTATGTTTGGCGTTCCGAAACCCACCTTATCTCAGGCTGAAAAGCGTTTTTGTGCATTGTGCCATAACTTTTCAGGGAAGCTTCAGAACATGAAATTTTAACCTCCCACTATAGCAGAAAGGGTCTTTCTAGTAGTTGCACATCAAATCTAAACTGTCTGAAGTGTTTTTCCAAAGTTATCAACCCTTTTATGTTTGGCGTTCCGAAACCCACCTTATCTCAGGCTGAAAAGCGTTTTTGTGCATTGTGCCATAACTTTTCAGGAAAGCTTCAGAACATGAAATTTTAACCTCCCACTATAGCAGAAAGGGTCTTTCTAGTAGTTGCACATCAAATCTAAACTGTCTGAAGTGTTTTTCCAAAGTTATTAACACTTTTATGTTTGGCGTTCCGAAACCCACCTTATCTCAGGCTGAAAAGCGTTTTTGTGCATTGTGCCATAACTTTTCAGGGAAGCTTCAGAACATGAAATTTTAACCTCCCACTATAGCAGAAAGGGTCTTTCTAGTAGTTGCACATCAAATCTAAACTGTCTGAAGTGTTTTTCCAAAGTTATTAACACTTTTATGTTTGGCGTTCCGAAACCCACCTTATCTCAGGCTGAAAAGCGTTTTTGTGCATTGTGCCATAACTTTTCAGGGAAGCTTCAGAACATGAAATTATAACCTCCCACTATAGCAGAAAGGGTCTTTCTAGTAGTTGCACATCAAATCTAAACTGTCTGAAGTGTTTTTCCAAAGTTATCAACACTTTTATGTTTGGCGTTCCGAAACCCACCTTATCTCAGGCTGAAAAGCGTTTTTGTGCATTGTGCCATAACTTTTCAGGGAAGCTTCAGAACATGAAATTTTAACCTCCCACTATAGCAGAAAGGGTCTTTCTAGTAGTTGCACATCAAATCTAAGCTGTCTAAGTGTTTTTCAAAAGTTATCAACACTTTTATGTTTGGCGTTCCGAAACCCACCTTATCTCAGGCTGAAAAGCGTTTTTGTGCATTGTGCCATAACTTTTCAGGAAAGCTTCAGAACATGAAATTTTAACCTCCCACTATAGCAGAAAGGGTCTTTCTAATAGTTGCACATCAAATCTAAACTGTCTGAAGTGTTTTTCCAAAGTTATCAACACTTTTATGTTTGGCGTTCCGAAACCCACCTTATCTCAGGCTGAAAAGCGTTTTTGTGCATTGTGCCATAACTTTTCAGGGAAGCTTCAGAACATGAAATTTTAACCTCCCACTATAGCAGAAAGGGTCTTTCTAGTAGTTGCACATCAAATCTAAACTGTCTGAAGTGTTTTTCCAAAGTTATCAACACTTTTATGTTTGGCGTTCCGAAACCCACCTTATCTCAGGCTGAAAAGCGTTTTTGTGCATTGTGCCATAACTTTTCAGGGAAGCTTCAGAACATGAAATTTTAACCTCCCACTATAGCAGAAAGGGTCTTTCTAGTAGTTGCACATCAAATCTAAGCTGTCTGAAGTGTTTTTCAAAAGTTATCAACACTTTTATGTTTGGCGTTCCGAAACCCACCTTATCTCAGGCTGAAAAGCGTTTTTGTGCATTGTGCCATAACTTTTCAGGAAAGCTTCAGAACATGAAATTTTAACCTCCCACTATAGCAGAAAGGGTCTTTCTAGTAGTTGCACATCAAATCTAAACTGTCTGAAGTGTTTTTCCAAAGTTATCAACACTTTTATGTTTGGCGTTCCGAAACCCACCTTATCTCAGGCTGAAAAGCGTTTTTGTGCATTGTGCCATAACTTTTCAGGGAAGCTTCAGAACATGAAATTTTAACCTCCCACTATAGCAGAAAGGGTCTTTCTAGTAGTTGCACATCAAATCTAAGCTGTCTGAAGTGTTTTTCCAAAGTTATCAACACTTTTATGTTTGGCGTTCCGAAACCCACCTTATCTCAGGCTGAAAAGCGTTTTTGTGCATTGTGCCATAACTTTTCAGGGAAGCTTCAGAACATGAAATTTTAACCTCCCACTATAGCAGAAAGGGTCTTTCTAGTAGTTGCACATCAAATCTAAGCTGTCTGAAGTGTTTTTCAAAAGTTATCAACACTTTTATGTTTGGCGTTCCGAAACCCACGTTATCTCAGGCTGAAAAGCGTTTTTGTGCATTGTGCCATAACTTTTCAGGAAAGCTTCAGAACATGAAATTTTAACCTCCCACTATAGCAGAAAGGGTCTTTCTAGTAGTTGCACATCAAATCTAAACTGTCTGAAGTGTTTTTCCAAAGTTATCAACACTTTTATGTTTGGCGTTCCGAAACCCACCTTATCTCAGGCTGAAAAGCGTTTTTACGCATTGTGCCATAACTTTTCAGGGAAGCTTCAGAACATGAAATTTTAACCTCCCACTATAGCAGAAAGGGTCTTTCTAGTAGTTGCACATCAAATCTAAGCTGTCTGAAGTGTTTTTCAAAAGTTATCAACACTTTTATGTTTGGCGTTCCGAAACCCACCTTATCTCAGGCTGAAAAGCGTTTTTGTGCATTGTGCCATAACTTTTCAGGAAAGCTTCAGAACATGAAATTTTAACCTCCCACTATAGCAGAAAGGGTCTTTCTAGTAGTTGCACATCAAATCTAAACTGTCTGAAGTGTTTTTCCAAAGTTATCAACACTTTTATGTTTGGCGTTCCGAAACCCACCTTATCTCAGGCTGAAAAGCGTTTTTACGCATTGTGCCATAACTTTTCAGGGAAGCTTCAGTACATGAAATTTTAACCTCCCACTATAGCAGAAAGGGTCTTTCTAGTAGGTGCACATCAAATCTAAGCTCTCTGAAGTGTTTTTCGAAAGTTATCAACACTTTTATGTTTGGCGTTCCGAAACCCACCTTATCTCAGGCTGAAAAGCGTTTTTGTGCATTGTGCCATAACTTTTCAGGGAAGCTTCAGAACATGAAATTTTAACCTCCCACTATAGCAGAAAGGGTCTTTCTAGTAGTTGCACATCAAATCTAAACTGTCTGAAGTGTTTTTCCAAAGTTATTAACACTTTTATGTTTGGCGTTCCGAAACCCTCCTTATCTCTGGCTGAAAAGCGTTTTTGTGCATTGTGCCATAACTTTTCAGGGAAGCTTCAGAACATGAAATTTTAACCTCCCACTATAGCAGAAAGGGTCTTTCTAGTAGTTGCACATCAAATCTAAACTGTCTGAAGTGTTTTTCCAAAGTTATCAACACTTTTATGTTTGGCGTTCCGAAACCCACCTTATCTCAGGCTGAAAAGCGTTTTTGTGCATTGTGCCATAACTTTTCAGGAAAGCTTCAGAACATGAAATTTTAACCTCCCACTATAGCAGAAAGGGTCTTTCTAGTAGTTGCTCATCAAATCTAAGCTGTCTGAAGTGTTTTTCAAAAGTTATCAACACTTTTATGTTTGGCGTTCCGAAACCCACCTTATCTCAGGCTGAAAAGCGTTTTTGTGCATTGTGCCATAACTTTTCAGGAAAGCTTCAGAACATGAAATTTTAATCTCCCACTATAGCAGAAAGGGTCTTTCTAGTAGTTGCACATCAAATCTAAACTGTCTGAAGTGTTTTTCCAAAGTTATCAACACTTTTATGTTTGGCGTTCCGAAACCCACCTTATCTCAGGCTGAAAAGCGTTTTTGTGCATTGTGCCATAACTTTTCAGGAAAGCTTCAGAACATGAAATTTTAACCTCCCACTATAGCAGAAAGGGTCTTTCTAGTAGTTGCACATCAAATCTAAACTGTCTGAAGTGTTTTTCCAAAGTTATCAACACTTTTATGTTTGGCGTTCCGAAACCCACCTTATCTCAGGCTGAAAAGCGTTTTTACGCATTGTGCCATAACTTTTCAGGGAAGCTTCAGAACATGAAATTTTAACCTCCCACTATAGCAGAAAGGTGTTTCTAGTAGGTGCACATCAAATCTTAGCTCTCTGAAGTGTTTTTCGAAAGTTATCAGCACTTTTATGTTTGGCGTTCCGAAACCCACCTTATCTCAGGCTGAAAAGCGTTTTTGTGCATTGTGCCATAACTTTTCAGGAAAGCTTCAGAACATGAAATTTTAACCTCCCACTATAGCAGAAAGTGTCTTTCTAGTAGTTGCACATCAAATCTAAACTGTCTGAAGTGTTTTTCCAAAGTTATTAACACTTTTATGTTTGGCGTTCCGAAACCCACCTTATCTCAGGCTGAAAAGCGTTTTTGTGCATTGTGCCATAACTTTTCAGGGAAGCTTCAGAACATGAAATTTTAACCTCCCACTATAGCAGAAAGGGTCTTTCTAGTAGTTGCACATCAAATCTAAACTGTCTGAAGTGTTTTTCCAAAGTTATTAACACTTTTATGTTTGGCGTTCCGAAACCCACCTTATCTCAGGCTGAAAAGCGTTTTTGTGCATTGTGCCATAACTTTTCAGGGAAGCTTCAGAACATGAAATTTTAACCTCCCACTATAGCAGAAAGGGTCTTTCTAGTAGTTGCACATCAAATCTAAACTGTCTGAAGTGTTTTTCCAAAGTTATCAACACTTTTATGTTTGGCGTTCCGAAACCCACCTTATCTCAGGCTGAAAAGCGTTTTTACGCATTGTGCCATAACTTTTCAGGGAAGCTTCAGAACATGAAATTTTAACCTCCCACTATAGCAGAAAGTGTCTTTCTAGTAGTTGCACATCAAATCTAAACTGTCTGAAGTGTTTTTCCAAAGTTATTAACACTTTTATGTTTGGCGTTCCGAAACCCACCTTATCTCAGGCTGAAAAGCGTTTTTGTGCATTGTGCCATAACTTTTCAGGGAAGCTTCAGAACATGAAATTTTAACCTCCCACTATAGCAGAAAGGGTCTTTCTAGTAGTTGCACATCAAATCTAAACTGTCTGAAGTGTTTTTCCAAAGTTATTAACACTTTTATGTTTGGCGTTCCGAAACCCACCTTATCTCAGGCTGAAAAGCGTTTTTGTGCATTGTGCCATAACTTTTCAGGGAAGCTTCAGAACATGAAATTTTAACCTCCCACTATAGCAGAAAGGGTCTTTCTAGTAGTTGCACATCAAATCTAAACTGTCTGAAGTGTTTTTCCAAAGTTATCAACACTTTTATGTTTGGCGTTCCGAAACCCACCTTATCTCAGGCTGAAAAGCGTTTTTACGCATTGTGCCATAACTTTTCAGGGAAGCTTCAGAACATGAAATTTTAACCTCCCACTATAGCAGAAAGGGTCTTTCTAGTAGGTGCACATCAAATCTAAGCTGTCTGAAGTGTTTTTCGAAAGTTATCAACACTTTTATGTTTGGCGTTCCGAAACCCACCTTATCTCAGGCTGAAAAGCGTTTTTGTGCATTGTGCCATAACTTTTCAGGGAAGCTTCAGAACATGAAATTTTAACCTCCCACTATAGCAGAAAGGGTCTTTCTAGTAGTTGCACATCAAATCTAAGCTGTCTGAAGTGTTTTTCAAAAGTTATCAACACTTTTATGTTTGGCGTTCCGAAACCCACCTTATCTCAGGCTGAAAAGCGTTTTTGTGCATTGTGCCATAACTTTTCAGGAAAGCTTCAGAACATGAAATTTTAACCTCCCACTATAGCAGAAAGGGTCTTTCTAGTAGTTGCACATCAAATCTAAACTGTCTGAAGTGTTTTTCCAAAGTTATCAACACTTTTATGTTTGGCGTTCCGAAACCCACCTTATCTCAGGCTGCAAAGCGTTTTTACGCATTGTGCCATAACTTTTCAGGGAAGCTTCAGAACATGAAATTTTAACCTCCCACTATAGCAGAAAGGATCTTTCTAGTAGGTGCACATCAAATCTAAGCTCTCTGAAGTGTTTTTCGAAAGTTATCAACACTTTTATGTTTGGCGTTCCGAAACCCACCTTATCTCAGGCTGAAAAGCGTTTTTGTGCATTGTGCCATAACTTTTCAGGGAAGCTTCAGAACATGAAATTTTAACCTCCCACTATAGCAGAAAGGGTCTTTCTAGTAGTTGCACATCAAATCTAAACTGTCTGAAGTGTTTTTCCAAAGTTATTAACACTTTTATGTTTGGCGTTCCGAAACCCACCTTATCTCAGGCTGAAAAGCGTTTTTGTGCATTGTGCCATAACTTTTCAGGGAAGCTTCAGAACATGAAATTTTAACCTCCCACTATAGCAGAAAGGGTCTTTCTAGTAGTTGCACATCAAATCTAAACTGTCTGAAGTGTTTTTCCAAAGTTATCAACACTTTTATGTTTGGCGTTCCGAAACCCACCTTATCTCAGGCTGAAAAGCGTTTTTGTGCATTGTGCCATAACTTTTCAGGGAAGCTTCAGAACATGAAATTTGAACCTCCCACTATAGCAGAAAGGGTCTTTCTAGTAGTTGCACATCAAATCTAAGCTGTCTGAAGTGTTTTTCAAAAGTTATCAACACTTTTATGTTTGGCGTTCCGAAACCCACCTTATCTCAGGCTGAAAAGCGTTTTTGTGCATTGTGCCATAACTTTTCAGGAAAGCTTCAGAACATGAAATTTTAACCTCCCACTATAGCAGAAAGGGTCTTTCTAGTAGTTGCACATCAAATCTAAACTGTCTGAAGTGTTTTTCCAAAGTTATCAACACTTTTATGTTTGGCGTTCCGAAACCCACCTTATCTCAGGCTGAAAAGCGTTTTTACGCATTGTGCCATAACTTTTCAGGGAAGCTTCAGAACATGAAATTTTAACCTCCCACTATAGCAGAAAGGATCTTTCTAGTAGGTGCACATCAAATCTAAGCTCTCTGAAGTGTTTTTCGAAAGTTATCAACACTTTTATGTTTGGCGTTCCGAAACCCACCTTATCTCAGGCTGAAAAGCGTTTTTGTGCATTGTGCCATAACTTTTCAGGGAAGCTTCAGAACATGAAATTTTAACCTCCCACTATAGCAGAAAGGGTCTTTCTAGTAGGTGCACATCAAATCTAAGCTGTCTGAAGTGTTTTTCGAAAGTTATCAACACTTTTATGTTTGGCGTTCCGAAACCCACCTTATCTCAGGCTGAAAAGCGTTTTTGTGCATTGTGCCATAACTTTTCAGGGAAGCTTCAGAACATGAAATTTTAACCTCCCACTATAGCAGAAAGGGTCTTTCTAGTAGTTGCACATCAACTCTAAGCTGTCTGAAGTGTTTTTCAAAAGTTATCAACACTTTTATGTTTGGCGTTCCGAAACCCACCTTATCTCAGGCTGAAAAGCGTTTTTGTGCATTGTGCCATAACTTTTCAGGGAAGCTTCAGAACATGAAATTTTAACCTCCCACTATAGCAGAAAGGGTCTTTCTAGTAGTTGCACATCAAATCTAAACTGTCTGAAGTGTTTTTCCAAAGTTATCAACACTTTTATGTTTGGCGTTCCGAAACCCACCTTATCTCAGGCTGAAAAGCGTTTTTACGCATTGTGCCATAACTTTTCAGGGAAGCTTCAGAACATGAAATTTTAACCTCCCACTATAGCAGAAAGGATCTTTCTAGTAGGTGCACATCAAATCTAAGCTCTCTGAAGTGTTTTTCGAAAGTTATCAACACTTTTATGTTTGGCGTTCCGAAACCCACCTTATCTCAGGCTGAAAAGCGTTTTTGTGCATTGTGCCATAACTTTTCAGGGAAGCTTCAGAACATGAAATTTTAACCTCCCACTATAGCAGAAAGGGTCTTTCTAGTAGTTGCACATCAAATCTAAACTGTCTGAAGTGTTTTTCCAAAGTTATCAACACTTTTATGTTTGGCGTTCCGAAACCCACCTTATCTCAGGCTGAAAAGCGTTTTTGTGCATTGTGCCATAACTTTTCAGGGAAGCTTCAGAACATGAAATTTGAACCTCCCACTATAGCAGAAAGGGTCTTTCTAGTAGTTGCACATCAAATCTAAGCTGTCTGAAGTGTTTTTCAAAAGTTATCAACACTTTTATGTTTGGCGTTCCGAAACCCACCTTATCTCAGGCTGAAAAGCGTTTTTGTGCATTGTGCCATAACTTTTCAGGAAAGCTTCAGAACATGAAATTTTAACCTCCCACTATAGCAGAAAGGGTCTTTCTAGTAGTTGCACATCAAATCTAAACTGTCTGAAGTGTTTTTCCAAAGTTATCAACACTTTTATGTTTGGCGTTCCGAAACCCACCTTATCTCAGGCTGAAAAGCGTTTTTACGCATTGTGCCATAACTTTTCAGGGAAGCTTCAGAACATGAAATTTTAACCTCCCACTATAGCAGAAAGGATCTTTCTAGTAGGTGCACATCAAATCTAAGCTCTCTGAAGTGTTTTTCGAAAGTTATCAACACTTTTATGTTTGGCGTTCCGAAACCCACCTTATCTCAGGCTGAAAAGCGTTTTTGTGCATTGTGCCATAACTTTTCAGGGAAGCTTCAGAACATGAAATTTTAACCTCCCACTATAGCAGAAAGGGTCTTTCTAGTAGTTGCACATCAAATCTAAACTGTCTGAAGTGTTTTTCCAAAGTTATTAACACTTTTATGTTTGGCGTTCCGAAACCCACCTTATCTCAGGCTGAAAAGCGTTTTTGTGCATTGTGCCATAACTTTTCAGGGAAGCTTCAGAACATGAAATTTTAACCTCCCACTATAGCAGAAAGGGTCTTTCTTGTAGTTGCACATCAAATCTAAACTGTCTGAAGTGTTTTTCCAAAGTTATCAACACTTTTATGTTTGGCGTTCCGAAACCCACCTTATCTCAGGCTGAAAAGCGTTTTTGTGCATTGTGCCATAACTTTTCAGGGAAGCTTCAGAACATGAAATTTTAACCTCCCACTATAGCAGAAAGGGTCTTTCTAGTAGTTGCACATCAAATCTAAGCTGTCTGAAGTGTTTTTCAAAAGTTATCAACACTTTTATGTTTGGCGTTCCGAAACCCACCTTATCTCAGGCTGAAAAGCGTTTTTGTGCATTGTGCCATAACTTTTCAGGAAAGCTTCAGAACATGAAATTTTAACCTCCCACTATAGCAGAAAGGGTCTTTCTCGTAGTTGCACATCAAATCTAAACTGTCTGAAGTGTTTTTCCAAAGTTATCAAAACTTTTATGTTTGGCGTTCCGAAACCCACCTTATCTCAGGCTGAAAAGCGTTTTTACGCATTGTGCCATAACTTTTCAGGGAAGCTTCAGAACATGAAATTTTAACCTCCCACTATAGCAGAAAGGGTCTTTCTAGTAGGTGCACATCAAATCTAAGCTCTCTGAAGTGTTTTTCGAAAGTTATCAACACTTTTATGTTTGGCGTTCCGAAACCCACCTTATCTCAGGCTGAAAAGCGTTTTTGTGCATTGTGCCATAACTTTTCAGGGAAGCTTCAGAACATGAAATTTTAACCTCCCACTATAGCAGAAAGGGTCTTTCTAGTAGTTGCACATCAAATCTAAACTGTCTGAAGTGTTTTTCCAAAGTTATTAACACTTTTATGTTTGGCGTTCCGAAACCCACCTTATCTCAGGCTGAAAAGCGTTTTTGTGCATTGTGCCATAACTTTTCAGGGAAGCTTCAGAACATGAAATTTTAACCTCCCACTATAGCAGAAAGGGTCTTTCTAGTAGTTGCACATCAAATCTAAACTGTCTGAAGTGTTTTTCCAAAGTTATTAACACTTTTATGTTTGGCGTTCCGAAACCCACCTTATCTCAGGCTGAAAAGCGTTTTTGTGCATTGTGCCATAACTTTTCAGGGAAGCTTCAGAACATGAAATTTTAACCTCCCACTATAGCAGAAAGGGTCTTTCTAGTAGTTGCACATCAAATCTAAACTGTCTGAAGTGTTTTTCCAAAGTTATCAACACTTTTATGTTTGGCGTTCCGAAACCCACCTTATCTCAGGCTGAAAAGCGTTTTTGTGCATTGTGCCATAAATTTTCAGGAAAGCTTCAGAACATGAAATTTTAACCTCCCACTATAGCAGAAAGGGTCTTTCTAGTAGTTGCACATCAAATCTAAACTGTCTGAAGTGTTTTTCCAAAGTTATCAACACTTTTATGTTTGGCGTTCCGAAACCCACCTTATCTCAGGCTGAAAAGCGTTTTTACGCATTGTGCCATAACTTTTCAGGGAAGCTTCAGAACATGAAATTTTAACCTCCCACTATAGCAGAAAGGATCTTTCTAGTAGGTGCACATCAAATCTAAGCTCTCTGAAGTGTTTTTCGAAAGTTATCAACACTTTTATGTTTGGCGTTCCGAAACCCACCTTATCTCAGGCTGAAAAGCGTTTTTGTGCATTGTGCCATAACTTTTCAGGGAAGCTTCAGAACATGAAATTTTAACCTCCCACTATAGCAGAAAGGGTCTTTCTAGTAGTTGCACATCAAATCTAAACTGTCTGAAGTGTTTTTCCAAAGTTATCAACACTTTTATGTTTGGCGTTCCGAAACCCACCTTATCTCAGGCTGAAAAGCGTTTTTATGCATTGTGCCATAACTTTTCAGGGAAGCTTCAGAACATGAAATTTTAACCTCCCACTATAGCAGAAAGGGTCTTTCTAGTAGGTGCACATCAAATCTAAGCTGTCTGAAGTGTTTTTCGAAAGTTATCAACACTTTTATGTTTGGCGTTCCGAAACCCACCTTATCTCAGGCTGAAAAGCGTTTTTGTGCATTGTGCCATAACTTTTCAGGGAAGCTTCAGAACATGAAATTTTAACCTCCCACTATAGCAGAAAGGGTCTTTCTAGTAGTTGCACATCAAATCTAAGCTGTCTGAAGTGTTTTTCAAAAGTTATCAACACTTTTATGTTTGGCGTTCCGAAACCCACCTTATCTCAGGCTGAAAAGCGTTTTTGTGCATTGTGCCATAACTTTTCAGGAAAGCTTCAGAACATGAAATTTTAACCTCCCACTATAGCAGAAAGGGTCGTTCTAGTAGTTGCACAATAAATCTAAACTGTCTGAAGTGTTTTTCCAAAGTTATCAACACTTTTATGTTTGGCGTTCCGAAACCCACCTTATCTCTGGCTGAAAAGCGTTTTTGTGCATTGTGCCATAACTTTTCAGGGAAGCTTCAGAACATGAAATTTTAACCTCCCACTATAGCAGAAAGGGTCTTTCTAGTAGTTGCACATCAAATCTAAACTGTCTGAAGTGTTTTTCCAAAGTTATCAACACTTTTATGTTTGGCGTTCCGAAACCCACCTTATCTCAGGCTGAAAAGCGTTTTTACGCATTGTGCCATAACTTTTCAGGGAAGCTTCAGAACATGAAATTTTAACCTCCCACTATAGCAGAAAGGGTCTTTCTAGTAGGTGCACATCAAATCTAAGCTCTCTGAAGTGTTTTTCGAAAGTTATCAACACTTTTATGTTTGGCGTTCCGAAACCCACCTTATCTCAGGCTGAAAAGCGTTTTTGTGCATTGTGCCATAACTTTTCAGGAAAGCTTCAGAACATGAAATTTTAACCTCCCACTATAGCAGAAAGGGTCTTTCTAGTAGTTGCACATCAAATCTAAACTGTCTGAAGTGTTTTTCCAAAGTTATTAACACTTTTATGTTTGGCGTTCCGAAACCCACCTTATCTCAGGCTGAAAAGCGTTTTTGTGCATTGTGCCATAACTTTTCAGGGAAGCTTCAGAACATGAAATTTTAACCTCCCACTATAGCAGAAAGGGTCTTTCTAGTAGTTGCACATCAAATCTAAACTGTCTGAAGTGTTTTTCCAAAGTTATTAACACTTTTATGTTTGGCGTTCCGAAACCCACCTTATCTCAGGCTGAAAAGCGTTTTTGTGCATTGTGCCATAACTTTTCAGGGAAGCTTCAGAACATGAAATTTTAACCTCCCACTATAGCAGAAAGGGTCTTTCTAGTAGTTGCACATCAAATCTAAACTGTCTGAAGTGTTTTTCCAAAGTTATCAACACTTTTATGTTTGGCGTTCCGAAACCCACCTTATCTCAGGCTGAAAAGCGTTTTTATGCATTGTGCCATAACTTTTCAGGGAAGCTTCAGAACATGAAATTTTAACCTCCCACTATAGCAGAAAGGGTCTTTCTAGTAGGTGCACATCAAATCTAAGCTGTCTGAAGTGTTTTTCGAAAGTTATCAACACTTTTATGTTTGGCGTTCCGAAACCCACCTTATCTCAGGCTGAAAAGCGTTTTTGTGCATTGTGCCATAACTTTTCAGGGAAGCTTCAGAACATGAAATTTTAACCTCCCACTATAGCAGAAAGGGTCTTTCTGGTAGTTGCACATCAAATCTAAGCTGTCTGAAGTGTTTTTCAAAAGTTATCAACACTTTTATGTTTGGCGTTCCGAAACCCACCTTATCTCAGGCTGAAAAGCGTTTTTGTGCATTGTGCCATAACTTTTCAGGAAAGCTTCAGAACATGAAATTTTAACCTCCCACTATAGCAGAAAGGGTCTTTCTAGTAGTTGCACATCAAATCTAAACTGTCTGAAGTGTTTTTCCAAAGTTATCAACACTTTTATGTTTGGCGTTCCGAAACCCACCTTATCTCAGGCTGAAAAGCGTTTTTGTGCATTGTGCCATAACTTTTCAGGGAAGCTTCAGAACATGAAATTTTAACCTCCCACTATAGCAGAAAGGGTCTTTCTAGTAGTTGCACATCAAATCTAAACTGTCTGAAGTGTTTTTCCAAAGTTATCAACACTTTTATGTTTGGCGTTCCGAAACCCACCTTATCTCAGACTGAAAAGCGTTTTTACGCATTGTGCCATAACTTTTCAGGGAAGCTTCAGAACATGAAATTTTAACCTCCCACTATAGCAGAAAGGGTCTTTCTAGTAGGTGCACATCAAATCTAAGCTCTCTGAAGTGTTTTTCGAAAGTTATCAACACTTTTATGTTTGGCGTTCCGAAACCCACCTTATCTCAGGCTGAAAAGCGTTTTTGTGCATTGTGCCATAACTTTTCAGGAAAGCTTCAGAACATGAAATTTTAACCTCCCACTATAGCAGAAAGGGTCTTTCTAGTAGTTGCACATCAAATCTAAACTGTCTGAAGTGTTTTTCCAAAGTTATTAACACTTTTATGTTTGGCGTTCCGAAACCCACCTTATCTCAGGCTGAAAAGCGTTTTTGTGCATTGTGCCATAACTTTTCAGGGAAGCTTCAGAACATGAAATTTTAACCTCCCACTATAGCAGAAAGGGTCTTTCTAGTAGTTGCACATCAAATCTAAACTGTCTGAAGTGTTTTTCCAAAGTTATTAACACTTTTATGTTTGGCGTTCCGAAACCCACCTTATCTCAGGCTGAAAAGCGTTTTTGTGCATTGTGCCATAACTTTTCAGGGAAGCTTCAGAACATGAAATTTTAACCTCCCACTACAGCAGAAAGGGTCTTTCTAGTAGTTGCACATCAAATCTAAACTGTCTGAAGTGTTTTTCCAAAGTTATCAACACTTTTATGTTTGGCGTTCCGAAACCCACCTTATCTCAGGCTGAAAAGCGTTTTTACGCATTGTGCCATAACTTTTCAGGGAAGCTTCAGAACATGAAATTTTAACCTCCCACTATAGCAGAAAGGGTCTTTCTAGTAGGTGCACATCAAATCAAAGCTCTCTGAAGTGTTTTTCGAAAGTTATCAACACTTTTATGTTTGGCGTTCCGAAACCCACCTTATCTCAGGCTGAAGAGCGTTTTTGTGCATTGTGCCATAACTTTTCAGGAAAGCTTCAGAACATGAAATTTTAACCTCCCACTATAGCAGAAAGGGTCTTTCTAGTAGTTGCACATCAAATCTAAACTGTCTGAAGTGTTTTTCCAAAGTTATTAACACTTTTATGTTTGGCGTTCCGAAACCCACCTTATCTCAGGCTGAAAAGCGTTTTTGTGCATTGTGCCATAACTTTTCAGGGAAGCTTCAGAACATGAAATTTTAACCTCCCACTATAGCAGAAAGGGTCTTTCTAGTAGTTGCACATCAAATCTAAACTGTCTGAAGTGTTTTTCAAAAGTTATAAACACTTTTATGTTTGGCGTTCCGAAACCCACCTTATCTCAGGCTGAAAAGCGTTTTTGTGCATTGTGCCATAACTTTTCAGGGAAGCTTCAGAACATGAAATTTTAACCTCCCACTATAGCAGAAAGGGTCTTTCTAGTAGTTGCACATCAAATCTAAACTGTCTGAAGTGTTTTTCCAAAGTTATCAACACTTTTATGTTTGGCGTTCCGAAACCCACCTTATCTCAGGCTGAAAAGCGTTTTTACGCATTGTGCCATAACTTTTCAGGGAAGCTTCAGAACATGAAATTTTAACCTCCCACTATAGCAGAAAGGGTCTTTCTAGTAGTTGCACATCAAATCTAAGCTGTCTGAAGTGTTTTTCAAAAGTTATCAACACTTTTATGTTTGGCGTTCCGAAACCCACCTTATCTCAGGCTGAAAAGCGTTTTTGTGCATTGTGCCATAACTTTTCAGGAAAGCTTCAGAACATGAAATTTTAACCTCCCACTATAGCAGAAAGGGTCTTTCTAGTAGTTGCACATCAAATCTAAACTGTCTGAAGTGTTTTTCCAAAGTTATCAACACTTTTATGTTTGGCGTTCCGAAACCCACCTTATCTCAGGCTGAAAAGCGTTTTTGTGCATTGTGCCATAACTTTTCAGGGAAGCTTCAGAACATGAAATTTTAACCTCCCACTATAGCAGAAAGGGTCTTTCTAGTAGTTGCACATCAAATCTAAACTGTCTGAAGTGTTTTTCCAAAGTTATCAACACTTTTATGTTTGCCGTTCCGAAACCCACCTTATCTCAGGCTGAAAAGCGTTTTTGTGCATTGTGCCATAACTTTTCAGGGAAGCTTCAGAACATGAAATTTTAACCTCCCACTATAGCAGAAAGGGTCTTTCTAGTAGTTGCACATCAAATCTAAGCTGTCTGAAGTGTTTTTCAAAAGTTATCAACACTTTTATGTTTGGCGTTCCGAAACCCACCTTATCTCAGGCTGAAAAGCGTTTTTGTGCATTGTGCCATAACTTTTCAGGAAAGCTTCAGAACATGAAATTTTAACCTCCCACTATAGCAGAAAGGGTCTTTCTAGTAGTTGCACATCAAATCTAAGCTGTCTGAAGTGTTTTTCCAAAGTTATCAACACTTTTATGTTTGGCGTTCCGAAACCCACCTTATCTCAGGCTGAAAAGCGTTTTTGTGCATTGTGCCATAACTTTTCAGGGAAGCTTCAGAACATGAAATTTTAACCTCCCACTATAGCAGAAAGGGTCTTTCTAGTAGTTGCACATCAAATCTAAGCTGTCTGAAGTGTTTTTCAAAAGTTATCAACACTTTTATGTTTGGCGTTCCGAAACCCACCTTATCTCAGGCTGAAAAGCGTTTTTGTGCATTGTGCCATAACTTTTCAGGGAAGCTTCAGAACATGAAATTTTAACCTCCCACTATAGCAGAAAGGGTCTTTCTAGTAGTTGCACATCAAATCTAAACTGTCTGAAGTGTTTTTCCAAAGTGATCAACACTTTTATGTTTGGCGTTCCGAAACCCACCTTATCTCAGGCTGAAAAGCGTTTTTACGCATTGTGCCATAACTTTTCAGGGAAGCTTCAGAACATGAAATTTTAACCTCCCACTATAGCAGAAAGGGTCTTTCTAGTAGTTGCACATCAAATCTAAACTGTCTGAAGTGTTTTTCCAAAGTTATCAACACTTTTATGTTTGGCGTTCCGAAACCCACCTTATCTCAGGCTGAAAAGCTTTTTTACGCATTGTGCCATAACTTTTCAGGGAAGCTTCAGAACATGAAATTTTAACCTCCCACTATAGCAGAAAGGGTCTTTCTCGTAGGTGCACATCAAATCTAAGCTCTCTGAAGTGTTTTTCGAAAGTTATCAACACTTTTATGTTTGGCGTTCCGAAACCCACCTTATCTCAGGCTGAAAAGCGTTTTTGTGCATTGTGCCATAACTTTTCAGGGAAGCTTCAGAACATGAAATTTTAACCTCCCACTATAGCAGAAAGGGTCTTTCTAGTAGTTGCACATCAAATCTAAACTGTCTGAAGTGTTTTTCCAAAGTTATTAACACTTTTATGTTTGGCGTTCCGAAACCCACCTTATCTCAGGCTGAAAAGCGTTTTTGTGCATTGTGCCATAACTTTTCAGGGAAGCTTCAGAACATGAAATTTTAACCTCCCACTATAGCAGAAAGGGTCTTTCTAGTAGTTGCACATCAAATCTAAACTGTCTGAAGTGTTTTTCCAAAGTTATCAACACTTTTATGTTTGGCGTTCCGAAACCCACCTTATCTCAGGCTTAAAAGTGTTTTTGTGCATTGTGCCATAACTTTTCAGGGAAGCTTCAGAACATGAAATTTTAACCTCCCACTATAGCAGAAAGGGTCTTTCTAGTAGTTGCACATCAAATCTAAGCTGTCTGAAGTGTTTTTCAAAAGTTATCAACACTTTTATGTTTGGCGTTCCGAAACCCACCTTATCTCAGGCTGGAAAGCGTTTTTGTGCATTGTGCCATAACTTTTCAGGAAAGCTTCAGAACATGACATTTTAACCTCCCACTATAGCAGAAAGGGTCTTTCTAGTAGTTGCACATCAAATCTAAACTGTCTGAAGTGTTTTTCCAAAGTTATCAACACTTTTATGTTTGGCGTTCCGAAACCCACCTTATCTCAGGCTGAAAAGCGTTTTTACGCATTGTGCCATAACTTTTCAGGGAAGCTTCAGAACATGAAATTTTAACCTCCCACTATAGCAGAAAGGGTCTTTCTAGTAGGTGCACATCAAATCTAAGCTCTCTGAAGTGTTTTTCGAAAGTTATCAGCACTTTTATGTTTGGCGTTCCGAAACCCACCTTATCTCAGGCTGAAAAGCGTTTTTGTGCATTGTGCCATAACTTTTCAGGAAAGCTTCAGAACATGAAATTTTAACCTCCCACTATAGCAGAAAGTGTCTTTCTAGTAGTTGCACATCAAATCTAAACTGTCTGAAGTGTTTTTCCAAAGTTATTAACACTTTTATGTTTGGCGTTCCGAAACCCACCTTATCTCAGGCTGAAAAGCGTTTTTGTGCATTGTGCCATAACTTTTCAGGGAAGCTTCAGAACATGAAATTTTAACCTCCCACTATAGCAGAAAGGGTCTTTCTAGTAGTTGCACATCAAATCTAAACTCTCTGAAGTGTTTTTCCAAAGTTATTAACACTTTTATGTTTGGCGTTCCGAAACCCACCTTGTCTCAGGCTGAAAAGCGTTTTTGTGCATTGTGCCATAACTTTTCAGGGAAGCTTCAGAACATAAAATTTTAACCTCCCACTATAGCAGAAAGGGTCTTTCTAGTAGTTGCACATCAAATCTAAACTGTCTGAAGTGTTTTTCCAAAGTTATCAACACTTTTATGTTTGGCGTTCCGAAACCCACCTTATCTCAGGCTGAAAAGCGTTTTTACGCATTGTGCCATAACTTTTCAGGGAAGCTTCAGAACATGAAATTTTAACCTCCCACTATAGCAGAAAGGGTCTTTCTAGTAGGTGCACATCAAATCTAAGCTGTCTGAAGTGTTTTTCCAAAGTTATCAACACTTTTATGTTTGGCGTTCCGAAACCCACCTTATCTCAGGCTGAAAAGCGTTTTTGTGCATTGTGCCATAACTTTTCAGGGAAGCTTCAGAACATGAAATTTTAACCTCCCACTATAGCAGAAAGGGTCTTTCTAGTAGTTGCACATCAAATCTAAGCTGTCTGAAGTGTTTTTCAAAAGTTATCAACACTTTTATGTTTGGCGTTCCGAAACCCACCTTATCTCAGGCTGAAAAGCGTTTTGTGCATTGTGCCATAACTTTTCAGGAAAGCTTCAGAACATGAAATTTTAACCCCCCACTATAGCAGAAAGGGTCTTTCTAGTAGTTGCACATCAAATCTAAACTGTCTGAAGTGTTTTTCCAAAGTTATCAACACTTTTATGTTTGGCGTTCCGAAACCCACCTTATCTCAGGCTGAAAAGCGTTTTTGTGCATTGTGCCATAACTTTTCAGGGAAGCTTCAGAACATGAAATTTTAACCTCCCACTATAGCAGAAAGGATCTTTCTAGTAGGTGCACATCAAATCTAAGCTCTCTGATGTGTTTTTCGAAAGTTATCAACACTTTTATGTTTGGCGTTCCGAAACCCACCTTATCTCAGGCTGAAAAGCGTTTTTGTGCATTGTGCCATAACTTTTCAGGGAAGCTTCAGAACATGAAATTTTAACCTCCCACTATAGCAGAAAGGGTCTTTCTAGTAGTTGCACATCAAATCTAAGCTGTCTGAAGTGTTTTTCAAAAGTTATCAACACTTTTATGTTTGGCGTTCCGAAACCCACCTTATCTCAGGCTGAAAAGCGTTTTTGTGCATTGTGCCATAACTTTTCAGGAAAGCTTCAGAACATGAAATTTTAACCTCCCACTATAGCAGAAAGGGTCTTTCTAGTAGTTGCACATCAAATCTAAATTGTCTGAAGTGTTTTTCCAAAGTTATCAACACTTTTATGTTTGGCGTTCCGAAACCCACCTTATCTCAGGCTGAAAAGCGTTTTTGTGCATTGTGCCATAACTTTTCAGGGAAGCTTCAGAACATGAAATTTTAAGCTCCCACTATAGCAGAAAGGGTCTTTCTAGTAGTTGCACATCAAATCGAAGCTGTCTGAAGTGTTTTTCAAAAGTTATCAACACTTTTATGTTTGGCGTTCCGAAACCCACCTTATCTCAGGCTGAAAAGCGTTTTTGTGCATTGTGCCATAACTTTTCAGGAAAGCTTCAGAACATGAAATTTTAACCTCCCACTATAGCAGAAAGGGTCTTTCTAGTAGTTGCACATCAAATCTAAACTGTCTGAAGTGTTTTTCCAAAGTTATCAACACTTTTATGTTTGGCGTTCCGAAACCCACCTTATCTCAGGCTGAAAAGCGTTTTTACGCATTGTGCCATAACTTTTCAGGGAAGCTTCAGAACATGAAATTTTAACCTCCCACTATAGCAGAAAGGATCTTTCTAGTAGGTGCACATCAAATCTAAGCTCTCTGAAGTGTTTTTCGAAAGTTATCAACACTTTTATGTTTGGCGTTCCGAAACCCACCTTATCTCAGGCTGAAAAGCGTTTTTGTGCATTGTGCCATAACTTTTCAGGGAAGCTTCAGAACATGAAATTTTAACCTCCCACTATAGCAGAAAGGGTCTTTCTAGTAGTTGCACATCAAATCTAAACTGTCTGAAGTGTTTTTCCAAAGTTATTAACACTTTTATGTTTGGCGTTCCGAAACCCACCTTATCTCAGGCTGAAAAGCGTTTTTATGCATTGTGCCATAACTTTTCAGGGAAGCTTCAGAACATGAAATTTTAACCTCCCACTATAGCAGAAAGGGTCTTTCTAGTAGGTGCACATCAAATCTAAGCTGTCTGAAGTGTTTTTCGAAAGTTATCAACACTTTTATGTTTGGCGTTCCGAAACCCACCTTATCTCAGGCTGAAAAGCGTTTTTGTGCATTGTGCCATAACTTTTCAGGGAAGCTTCAGAACATGAAATTTTAACCTCCCACTATAGCAGAAAGGGTCTTTCTAGTAGTTGCACATCAAATCTAAGCTGTCTGAAGTGTTTTTCAAAAGTTATCAACACTTTTATGTTTGGCGTTCCGAAACCCACCTTATCTCAGGCTGAAAAGCGTTTTTGTGCATTGTGCCATAACTTTTCAGGAAAGCTTCAGAACATGAAATTTTAACCTCCCACTATAGCAGAAAGGGTCTTTCTAGTAGTTGCACATCAAATCTAAGCTGTCTGAAGTGTTTTTCAAAAGTTATCAACACTTTTATGTTTGGCGTTCCGAAACCCACCTTATCTCAGGCTGAAAAGCGTTTTTGTGCATTGTGCCATAACTTTTCAGGAAAGCTTCAGAACATGAAATTTTAACCTCCCACTATAGCAGAAAGGGTCTTTCTAGTAGTTGCACATCAAATCTAAACTGTCTGAAGTGTTTTTCCAAAGTTATCAACACTTTTATGTTTGGCGTTCCGAAACCCACCTTATCTCAGGCTGAAAAGCGTTTTTACGCATTGTGCCATAACTTTTCAGGGAAGCTTCAGAACATGAAATTTTAACCTCCCACTATAGCAGAAATGATCTTTCTAGTAGGTGCACATCAAATCTAAGCTCTCTGAAGTGTTTTTCGAAAGTTATCAACACTTTTATGTTTGGCGTTCCGAAACCCACCTTATCTCAGGCTGAAAAGCGTTTTTGTGCATTGTGCCATAACTTTTCAGGGAAGCTTCAGAACATGAAATTTTAACCTCCCACTATAGCAGAAAGGGTCTTTCTAGTAGTTGCACATCAAATCTAAACTGTCTGAAGTGTTTTTCCAAAGTTATTAACACTTTTATGTTTGGCGTTCCGAAACCCACCTTATCTCAGGCTGAAAAGCGTTTTTATGCATTGTGCCATAACTTTTCAGGGAAGCTTCAGAACATGAAATTTTAACCTCCCACTATAGCAGAAAGGGTCTTTCTAGTAGGTGCACATCAAATCTAAGCTGTCTGAAGTGTTTTTCGAAAGTTATCAACACTTTTATGTTTGGCGTTCCGAAACCCACCTTATCTCAGGCTGAAAAGCGTTTTTGTGCATTGTGCCATAACTTTTCAGGGAAGCTTCAGAACATGAAATTTTAACCTCCCACTATAGCAGAAAGGGTCTTTCTAGTAGTTGCACATCAAATCTAAGCTGTCTGAAGTGTTTTTCAAAAGTTATCAACACTTTTATGTTTGGCGTTCCGAAACCCACCTTATCTCAGGCTGAAAAGCGTTTTTGTGCATTGTGCCATAACTTTTCAGGAAAGCTTCAGAACATGAAATTTTAACCTCCCACTATAGCAGAAAGGGTCTTTCTAGTAGTTGCACATCAAATCTAAACTGTCTGAAGTGTTTTTCCAAAGTTATCAACACTTTTATGTTTGGCGTTCCGAAACCCACCTTATCTCAGGCTGAAAAGCGTTTTTGTGCATTGTGCCATAACTTTTCAGGGAAGCTTCAGAACATGAAATTTTAACCTCCCACTATAGCAGAAAGGGTCCTTCTAGTAGTTGCACATCAAATCTAAACTGTCTGAAGTGTTTTTCCAAAGTTATCAACACTTTTATGTTTGGCGTTCCGAAACCCACCTTATCTCAGGCTGAAAAGCGTTTTTACGCATTGTGCCATAACTTTTCAGGGAAGCTTCAGAACATGAAATTTTAACCTCCCACTATAGCAGAAAGGGTCTTTCTAGTAGGTGCACATCAAATCTAAGCTCTCTGAAGTGTTTTTCGAAAGTTATCAACACTTTTATGTTTGGCGTTCCGAAACCCACCTTATCTCAGGCTGAAAAGCGTTTTTGTGCATTGTGCCATAACTTTTCAGGAAAGCTTCAGAACATGAAATTTTAACCTCCCACTATAGCAGAAAGGGTCTTTCTAGTAGTTGCACATCAAATCTAAACTGTCTGAAGTGTTTTTCCAAAGTTATTAACACTTTTATGTTTGGCGTTCCGAAACCCACCTTATCTCAGGCTGAAAAGCGTTTTTGTGCATTGTGCCATAACTTTTCAGGAAAGCTTCAGAACATGAAATTTTAACCTCCCACTATAGCAGAAAGGGTCTTTCTAGTAGTTGCACATCAAATCTAAACTGTCTGAAGTGTTTTTCCAAAGTTATTAACACTTTTATGTTTGGCGTTCCGAAACCCACCTTATCTCAGGCTGAAAAGCGTTTTTGTGCATTGTGCCATAACTTTTCAGGGAAGCTTCAGAACATGAAATTTTAACCTCCCACTTTAGCAGAAAGGGTCTTTCTAGTAGTTGCACATCAAATCTAAACTGTCTGAAGTGTTTTTCCAAAGTTATCAACACTTTTATGTTTGGCGTTCCGAAACCCACCTTATCTCAGGCTGAAAAGCGTTTTTACGCATTGTGCCATAACTTTTCAGGGAAGCTTCAGAACATGAAATTTTAACCTCCCACTATAGCAGAAAGGGTCTTTCTAGTAGGTGCACATCAAATCTAAGCTCTCTGAAGTGTTTTTCGAAAGTTATCAACACTTTTATGTTTGGCGTTCCGAAACCCACCTTATCTCAGGCTGAAGAGCGTTTTTGTGCATTGTGCCATAACTTTTCAGGAAAGCTTCAGAACATGAAATTTTAACCTCCCACTATAGCAGAAAGGGTCTTTCTAGTAGTTGCACATCAAATCTAAACTGTCTGAAGTGTTTTTCCAAAGTTATTAACACTTTTATGTTTGGCGTTCCGAAACCCACCTTATCTCAGGCTGAAAAGCGTTTTTGTGCATTGTGCCATAACTTTTCAGGGAAGCTTCAGAACATGAAATTTTAACCTCCCACTATAGCAGAAAGGGTCTTTCTAGTAGTTGCACATCAAATCTAAACTGTCTGAAGTGTTTTTCCAAAGTTATCAACACTTTTATGTTTGGCGTTCCGAAACCCACCTTATCTCAGGCTGAAAAGCGTTTTTGTGCATTGTGCCATAACTTTTCAGGGAAGCTTCAGAACATGAAATTTTAACCTCCCACTATAGCAGAAAGGGTCTTTCTAGTAGTTGCACATCAAATCTAAACTGTCTGAAGTGTTTTTCCAAAGTTATCAACACTTTTATGTTTGGCGTTCCGAAACCCACCTTATCTCAGGCTGAAAAGCGTTTTTACGCATTGTGCCATAACTTTTCAGGGAAGCTTCAGAACATGAAATTTTAACCTCCCACTATAGCAGAAAGGGTCTTTCTAGTAGTTGCACATCAAATCTAAGCTGTCTGAAGTGTTTTTCAAAAGTTATCAACACTTTTATGTTTGGCGTTCCGAAACCCACCTTATCTCAGGCTGAAAAGCGTTTTTGTGCATTGTGCCATAACTTTTCAGGAAAGCTTCAGAACATGAAATTTTAACCTCCCACTATAGCAGAAAGGGTCTTTCTAGTAGTTGCACATCAAATCTAAACTGTCTGAAGTGTTTTTCCAAAGTTATCAACACTTTTATGTTTGGCGTTCCGAAACCCACCTTATCTCAGGCTGAAAAGCGTTTTTGTGCATTGTGCCATAACTTTTCAGGGAAGCTTCAGAACATGAAATTTTAACCTCCCACTATAGCAGAAAGGGTCTTTCTAGTAGTTGCACATCAAATCTAAACTGTCTGAAGTGTTTTTCCAAAGTTATCAACACTTTTATGTTTGCCGTTCCGAAACCCACCTTATCTCAGGCTGAAAAGCGTTTTTGTGCATTGTGCCATAACTTTTCAGGGAAGCTTCAGAACATGAAATTTTAACCTCCCACTATAGCAGAAAGGGTCTTTCTAGTAGTTGCACATCAAATCTAAGCTGTCTGAAGTGTTTTTCAAAAGTTATCAACACTTTTATGTTTGGCGTTCCGAAACCCACCTTATCTCAGGCTGAAAAGCGTTTTTGTGCATTGTGCCATAACTTTTCAGGAAAGCTTCAGAACATGAAATTTTAACCTCCCACTATAGCAGAAAGGGTCTTTCTAGTAGTTGCACATCAAATCTAAACTGTCTGAAGTGTTTTTCCAAAGTTATCAACACTTTTATGTTTGGCGTTCCGAAACCCACCTTATCTCAGGCTGAAAAGCGTTTTTGTGCATTGTGCCATAACTTTTCAGGGAAGCTTCAGAACATGAAATTTTAACCTCCCACTATAGCAGAAAGGGTCTTTCTAGTAGTTGCACATCAAATCTAAGCTGTCTGAAGTGTTTTTCAAAAGTTATCAACACTTTTATGTTTGGCGTTCCGAAACCCACCTTATCTCAGGCTGAAAAGCGTTTTTGTGCATTGTGCCATAACTTTTCAGGGAAGCTTCAGAACATGAAATTTTAACCTCCCACTATAGCAGAAAGGGTCTTTCTAGTAGTTGCACATCAAATCTAAGCTGTCTGAAGTGTTTTTCAAAAGTTATCAACACTTTTATGTTTGGCGTTCCGAAACCCACCTTATCTCAGGCTGAAAAGCGTTTTTGTGCATTGTGCCATAACTTTTCAGGAAAGCTTCAGAACATGAAAATTTAACCTCCCACTATAGCAGAAAGGGTCTTTCTAGTAGTTGCACATCAAATCTAAACTGTCTGAAGTGTTTTTCCAAAGTTATCAACACTTTTATGTTTGGCGTTCCGAAACCCACCTTATCTCAGGCTGAAAAGCGTTTTTACGCATTGTGCCATAACTTTTCAGGGAAGCTTCAGAACATGAAATTTTAACCTCCCACTATAGCAGAAAGGGTCTTTCTAGTAGTTGCACATCAAATCTAAGCTGTCTGAAGTGTTTTTCAAAAGTTATCAACACTTTTATGTTTGGCGTTCCGAAACCCACCTTATCTCAGGCTGAAAAGCGTTTTTGTGCATTGTGCCATAACTTTTCAGGAAAGCTTCAGAACATGAAATTTTAACCTCCCACTATAGCAGAAAGGGTCTTTCTAGTAGTTGCACATCAAATCTAAACTGTCTGAAGTGTTTTTCCAAAGTTATCAACACTTTTATGTTTGGCGTTCCGAAACCCACCTTATCTCAGGCTGAAAAGCTTTTTTACGCATTGTGCCATAACTTTTCAGGGAAGCTTCAGAACATGAAATTTTAACCTCCCACTATAGCAGAAAGGGTCTTTCTCGTAGGTGCACATCAAATCTAAGCTCTCTGAAGTGTTTTTCGAAAGTTATCAACACTTTTATGTTTGGCGTTCCGAAACCCACCTTATCTCAGGCTGAAAAGCGTTTTTGTGCATTGTGCCATAACTTTTCAGGGAAGCTTCAGAACATGAAATTTTAACCTCCCACTATAGCAGAAAGGGTCTTTCTAGTAGTTGCACATCAAATCTAAACTGTCTGAAGTGTTTTTCCAAAGTTATTAACACTTTTATGTTTGGCGTTCCGAAACCCACCTTATCTCAGGCTGAAAAGCGTTTTTGTGCATTGTGCCATAACTTTTCAGGGAAGCTTCAGAACATGAAATTTTAACCTCCCACTATAGCAGAAAGGGTCTTTCTAGTAGTTGCACATCAAATCTAAACTGTCTGAAGTGTTTTTCCAAAGTTATCAACACTTTTATGTTCGGCGTTCCGAAACCCACCTTATCTCAGGCTTAAAAGCGTTTTTGTGCATTGTGCCATAACTTTTCAGGGAAGCTTCAGAACATGAAATTTTAACCTCCCACTATAGCAGAAAGGGTCTTTCTAGTAGTTGCACATCAAATCTAAGCTGTCTGAAGTGTTTTTCAAAAGTTATCAACACTTTTATGTTTGGCGTTCCGAAACCCACCTTATCTCAGGCTGAAAAGCGTTTTTGTGCATTGTGCCATAACTTTTCAGGAAAGCTTCAGAACATGACATTTTAACCTCCCACTATAGCAGAAAGGGTCTTTCTAGTAGTTGCACATCAAATCTAAACTGTCTGAAGTGTTTTTCCAAAGTTATCAACACTTTTATGTTTGGCGTTCCGAAACCCACCTTATCTCAGGCTGAAAAGCGTTTTTACGCATTGTGCCATAACTTTTCAGGGAAGCTTCAGAACATGAAATTTTAACCTCCCACTATAGCAGAAAGGGTCTTTCTAGTAGGTGCACATCAAATCTAAGCTCTCTGAAGTGTTTTTCGAAAGTTATCAGCACTTTTATGTTTGGCGTTCCGAAACCCACCTTATCTCAGGCTGAAAAGCGTTTTTGTGCATTGTGCCATAACTTTTCAGGAAAGCTTCAGAACATGAAATTTTAACCTCCCACTATAGCAGAAAGTGTCTTTCTAGTAGTTGCACATCAAATCTAAACTGTCTGAAGTGTTTTTCCAAAGTTATTAACACTTTTATGTTTGGCGTTCCGAAACCCACCTTATCTCAGGCTGAAAAGCGTTTTTGTGCATTGTGCCATAACTTTTCAGGGAAGCTTCAGAACATGAAATTTTAACCTCCCACTATAGCAGAAAGGGTCTTTCTAGTAGTTGCACATCAAATCTAAACTCTCTGAAGTGTTTTTCCAAAGTTATTAACACTTTTATGTTTGGCGTTCCGAAACCCACCTTATCTGAGGCTGAAAAGCGTTTTTGTGCATTGTGCCATAACTTTTCAGGGAAGCTTCAGAACATAAAATTTTAACCTCCCACTATAGCAGAAAGGGTCTTTCTAGTAGTTGCACATCAAATCTAAACTGTCTGAAGTGTTTTTCCAAAGTTATCAACACTTTTATGTTTGGCGTTCCGAAACCCACCTTATCTCAGGCTGAAAAGCGTTTTTACGCATTGTGCCATAACTTTTCAGGGAAGCTTCAGAACATGAAATTTTAACCTCCCACTATAGCAGAAAGGGTCTTTCTAGTAGGTGCACATCAAATCTAAGCTGTCTGAAGTGTTTTTCGAAAGTTATCAACACTTTTATGTTTGGCGTTCCGAAACCCACCTTATCTCAGGCTGAAAAGCGTTTTTGTGCATTGTGCCATAACTTTTCAGGGAAGCTTCAGAACATGAAATTTTAACCTCCCACTATAGCAGAAAGGGTCTTTCTAGTAGTTGCACATCAAATCTAAGCTGTCTGAAGTGTTTTTCAAAAGTTATCAACACTTTTATGTTTGGCGTTCCGAAACCCACCTTATCTCAGGCTGAAAAGCGTTTTTGTGCATTGTGCCATAACTTTTCAGGAAAGCTTCAGAACATGAAATTTTAACCCCCCACTATAGCAGAAAGGGTCTTTCTAGTAGTTGCACATCAAATCTAAACTGTCTGAAGTGTTTTTCCAAAGTTATCAACACTTTTATGTTTGGCGTTCCGAAACCCACCTTATCTCAGGCTGAAAAGCGTTTTTGTGCATTGTGCCATAACTTTTCAGGGAAGCTTCAGAACATGAAATTTTAACCTCCCACTATAGCAGAAAGGATCTTTCTAGTAGGTGCACATCAAATCTAAGCTCTCTGAAGTGTTTTTCGAAAGTTATCAACACTTTTATGTTTGGCGTTCCGAAACCCACCTTATCTCAGGCTGAAAAGCGTTTTTGTGCATTGTGCCATAACTTTTCAGGGAAGCTTCAGAACATGAAATTTTAACCTCCCACTATAGCAGAAAGGGTCTTTCTAGTAGTTGCACATCAAATCTAAGCTGTCTGAAGTGTTTTTCAAAAGTTATCAACACTTTTATGTTTGGCGTTCCGAAACCCACCTTATCTCAGGCTGAAAAGCGTTTTTGTGCATTGTGCCATAACTTTTCAGGAAAGCTTCAGAACATGAAATTTTAACCTCCCACTATAGCAGAAAGGGTCTTTCTAGTAGTTGCACATCAAATCTAAATTGTCTGAAGTGTTTTTCGAAAGTTATCAACACTTTTATGTTTGGCGTTCCGAAACCCACCTTATCTCAGGCTGAAAAGCGTTTTTACGCATTGTGCCATAACTTTTCAGGGAAGCTTCAGAACATGAAATTTTAACCTCCCACTATAGCAGAAAGGGTCTTTCTAGTAGGTGCACATCAAATCTAAGCTCTCTGAAGTGTTTTTCGAAAGTTATCAGCACTTTTATGTTTGGCGTTCCGAAACCCACCTTATCTCAGGCTGAAAAGCGTTTTTGTGCATTGTGCCATAACTTTTCAGGAAAGCTTCAGAACATGAAATTTTAACCTCCCACTATAGCAGAAAGTGTCTTTCTAGTAGTTGCACATCAAATCTAAACTGTCTGAAGTGTTTTTCCAAAGTTATTAACACTTTTATGTTTGGCGTTCCGAAACCCACCTTATCTCAGGCTGAAAAGCGTTTTTGTGCATTGTGCCATAACTTTTCAGGGAAGCTTCAGAACATGAAATTTTAACCTCCCACTATAGCAGAAAGGGT
>NW_026527093.1:0-126156 GCF_027744825.2 Synchiropus splendidus
TTTTGTGCATTGTGCCATAACTTTTCAGGGAAGCTTCAGAACATGAAATTTTAACCTCCCACTATAGCAGAAAGGGTCTTTCTAGTAGTTGCACATCAAATCTAAACTGTCTGAAGTGTTTTTCCAAAGTTATCAACACTTTTATGTTTGGCGTTCCGAAACCCACCTTATCTCAGGCTGAAAAGCGTTTTTACGCATTGTGCCATAACTTTTCAGGGTAGCTTCAGAACATGAAATTTTAACCTCCCACTATAGCAGAAAGGGTCTTTCTAGTAGGTGCACATCAAATCTAAACTGTCTGAAGTGTTTTTCGAAAGTTATCAACACTTTTATGTTTGGCGTTCCGAAACCCACCTTATCTCAGGCTGAAAAGCGTTTTTGTGCATTGTGCCATAACTTTTCAGGGAAGCTTCAGAACATGAAATTTTAACCTCCCACTATAGCAGAAAGGGTCTTTCTAGTAGTTGCACATCAAATCTAAACTGTCTGAAGTGTTTTTCGAAAGTTATCAACACTTTTATGTTTGGCGTTCCGAAACCCACCTTATCTCAGGCTGAAAAGCGTTTTTGTGCATTGTGCCATAACTTTTCAGGGAAGCTTCAGAACATGAAATTTTAACCTCCCACTATAGCAGAAAGGGTCTTTCTAGTAGTTGCACATCAAATCTAAACTGTCTGAAGTGTTTTTCCAAAGTTATCAACACTTTTATGTTTGGCGTTCCGAAACCCACCTTATCTCAGGCTGAAAAGCGTTTTTACGCATTGTGCCATAACTTTTCAGGGAAGCTTCAGAACATGAAATTTTAACCTCCCACTATAGCAGAAAGGGTCTTTCTAGTAGGTGCACATCAAATCTAAGCTGTCTGAAGTGTTTTTCGAAAGTTATCAACACTTTTATGTTTGGCGTTCCGAAACCCACGTTATCTCAGGCTGAAAAGCGTTTTTGTGCATTGTACCATAACTTTTCAGGGAAGCTTCAGAACATGAAATTTTAACCTCCCACTATAGCAGAAAGGGTCTTTCTAGTAGTTGCACATCAAATCTAAACTGGCTGAAGTGTTTTTCCAAAGTTATTAACACTTTTATGTTTGGCGTTCCGAAACCCACCTTATCTGAGGCTGAAATGCGTTTTTGTGCATTGTGCCATAACTTTTCAGGGAAGCTTCAGAACATGAAATTTTAACCTCCCACTATAGCAGAAAGGGTCTTTCTAGTAGTTGCACATCAAATCTAAACTGTCTGAAGTGTTTTTCCAAAGTTATCAACACTTTTATGTTTGGCGTTCCGAAACCCACCTTATCTCAGGCTGAAAAGCGTTTTTACGCATTGTGCCATAACTTTTCAGGGAAGCTTCAGAACATGAAATTTTAACCTCCCACTATAGCAGAAAGGGTCTTTCTAGTAGGTGCACATCAAATCTAAGCTGTCTGAAGTGTTTTTCGAAAGTTATCAACACTTTTATGTTTGGCGTTCCGAAACCCACCTTATCTCAGGCTGAAAAGCGTTTTTACGCATTGTGCCATAACTTTTCAGGGAAGCTTCAGAACATGAAATTTTAACCTCCCACTATAGCAGAAAGGGTCTTTCTAGTAGGTGCACATCAAATCTAAGCTGTCTGAAGTGTTTTTCGAAAGTTATCAACACTTTTATGTTTGGCGTTCCGAAACCCACCTTATCTCAGGCTGAAAAGCGTTTTTGTGCATTGTGCCATAACTTTTCAGGGAAGCTTCAGAACATGAAATTTTAACCTCCCACTATAGCAGAAAGGGTCTTTCTAGTAGTTGCACATCAAATCTAAGCTGTCTGAAGTGTTTTTCAAAAGTTATCAACACTTTTATGTTTGGCGTTCCGAAACCCACCTTATCTCAGGCTGAAAAGCGTTTTCACGCATTGTGCCATAACTTATCAGGGAAGCTTCAGAACATGAAATTTTAACCTCCCACTATAGCAGAAAGGGTCTTTCTAGTAGGTGCACATCAAATCTAAGCTGTCTGAAGTGTTTTCGAAAGTTATCAACACTTTTATGTTTGGCGTTCCGAAACCCACCTTATCTCAGGCTGAAAGCGTTTTTGTGCATTGTGCCATAACTTTTCAGGAAGCTTCAGAACATGAAATTTTAACCTCCACTATAGGCAGATAGGGTCTTTCTAGTAGTTGCACATCAAATCTAAACTGTCTGAAGTGTTTTTTCCAAAGTTATTAACACTTTTATGTTTTGGCGTTCCGAAACCCACCTTATCTCAGGCTGAAAAGGCGTTTTTGTGCATTGTGCCATAACTTTTCAGGGAAGCTTCAGAACATGAAATTTTAACGTCCCACTATTGCAGAAAGGGTCTTTCTAGTAGTTGCACATCAAATCTAAACTGTCTGAAGTGTTTTTCGAAAGTTATCAACACTTTTATGTTTGGCGTTCCGGAAACCCACCTTATCTCAGGCTGAAAAGCGTTTTTGTGCATTGTGCCATAACTTTTCAGGGAAGCTTCAGAACATGAAATTTTTAACCTCCCCACTATAGCAGAAAGGGTCTTTCTAGTAGTTGACATCAAGTCTAAGCTGTCTGAAGTGTTTTTCAAAGTTATCAACACTTTTATGTTTGGCGTTCCGAAACCCACCTTATCTCAGGCTGAAAAGCGTTTTTGTGCATTGTGCCATAACTTTTCAGGGAAGCTTCAGAACATGAAATTTTGACCTTCCACACTATAGCAGAAAGGGTCTTTCTAGTAGTTGCACATCAAATCTAAACTGTCTGAAGTGTTTTTCCAAAGTTATTAACACTTTTATGTTTGGCGTTCCGAAACCCACCTTATCTCAGGCTGAAAATCGTTTTTGTGCATTGTGCCATAACTTTTTCAGGGAAGCTTCAGAACATTAAATTTTAACCTCCCACTATAGCAGAAAGGGTCATTCTAGTAGTTGCACATCAAATCTAAACTGTCTGAAGTGTTTTTTCCAAAGTTATCAACACTTTTATGTTTGGCGTTCCGAAACCACCTTATCTCAGGCTGAAAAGCGTTTTTGTGCATTGTGCCATAACTTTTCAGGGAAGCTTCAGTACATGAAATTTTAACCTCCCACTATAGCAGAAAGGGTCTTTCTAGTAGTTGCACATCAAATCTAAGCTGTCTGAAGTGTTTTTCAAAAGTTATCAACACTTTTATGTTTGGCGTTCCGAAACCCACCTTATCTCAGGCTGAAAAGCCGTTTTGTGCATTGTGCCATAACTTTTCAGGGAAGCTTCAGAACATGAAATTTTAACCTCCCACTATAGCAGAAAGGTCTTTCTAGTAGTTGCACATCAAATCTAAACTGTCTGAAGTGTTTTTCCAAAGTTATTAACACTTTTATGTTTGGCGTTCCGAAACCCCACCTTATCTCAGGCTGAAAAGCGTTTTTGTGCATTGTGCCATAACTTTTCAGGGAAGCTTCAGAACATGAAATTTTAACCTCCCACTATAGCAGAAAGGGTCTTTCTAGTAGTTGCACATCAAATCTAAACTGTCTGAAGTGTTTTTCCAAAGTTCTCAACACTTTTATGTTTGGCGTTCCGAAACCCACCTTATCTCAGGCTGAAAAGCGTTTTTAACGCAATTGTGCCATAACTTTTCAGGGAAGCTTCAGAACATGAAATTTTAACCTCCCACTATAGCAGAAGGGTCTTTCTAGTAGGTGCACATCAAATCTCAGCTGTCTGAAGTGTTTTTCGAAAGTTATCAACACTTTTATGTTTGGCGTTCCGAAACCCACCTTATCTCAGGCTGAAAAGCGTTTTTTGTGCATTGTGCCATAACTTTTCAGGGAAGCTTCAGACATGAAATTTTAACCTCCCACTATAGCAGAAAGGGTCTTTCTAGTAGGTGCACATCAAATCTCAGCTGTCTGAAGTGTTTTTCGAAAGTTATCAACACTTTTATGTTTGGCGTTCCGAAACCCACCTTATCTCAGGCTGAAAAGCGTTTTTGTGCATTGTGCCATAACTTTTCAGGGAAGCTTCAGAACATGAAATTTTAACCTCCCACTATAGCAGAAAGGGTCTTTCTAGTAGTTGCACATCAAATCTAAACTGTCTGAAGTGTTTTTCCAAGTTATTAACACTTTTATGTTTGGCGTTCCGAAACCCACCTTATCTCAGGCTGAAAAGCGTTTTTGTGCATTGTGCCATAACTTTTCAGGGAAGCTTCAGAACATGAAATTTTAAACCTCCCACTATTGCAGAAAGGGTCTTTCTAGTAGTTGCAGCATCAAATCTAAACTGTCTGAAGTGTTTTTCGAAAGTTATCAACACTTTTATGTTTGGCGTTCCGAAACCCACCTTATCTCAGGCTGAAAAGCGTTTTTGTGCATTGTGCCATAACTTTTCAGGGAAGCTACAGAACATGAAATTTTAACCTCCCCACTATAGCAGAAAGGGTCTTTCTAGTAGTTGCACATCAAGTCTAAGCTGTCTGAAGTGTTTTTTCAAAAGTTATCAACACTTTTATGTTTGGCGTTCCGAAACCCACCTTATCTCAGGCTGAAAAGCGTTTTTGTGCATTGTGCCATAACTTTTCAGGGAAGCTTCAGAACATGAAATTTTAACCTCCCACTATAGCAGAAAGGGTCTTTCTAGTAGTTGCACATCAAATCTAAACTGTCTGAAGTGTTTTCCCAAAGTTATTAACACTTTTATGTTTGGCGTTCCGAAACCCACTTATCTCCAGGCTGAAAAGCGTTTTTGTGCATTGTGCCATAACTTTTCAGGGAAGCTTCAGAACATTAAATTTTAACCTCCCACTATAGGCAGAAACGATCTTTCTAGTAGTTGCACATCAAATCTAAGCTGTCTGAAGTGTTTTTCAAAAGTTATCAACACTTTTATGTTTGGCGTTCCGAAACCCACCTTATCTCAGGCTGAAAGCGTTTTTACGCATTGTGCCATAACTTCTCAGGGAAGCTTCAGAACATGAAATTTAACCTCCCACTATAGCAGAAAGGGTCTTTCTAGTAGGTGCACATCAAATCTAAGCTGTCTGAAGTGTTTTTCGAAAGTTATCAACACTTTTATGTTTGGCGTTCCGAAACCCACCTTATCTCAGGCTGAAAAGCGTTTTTGTGCATTGTGCCATAACTTTTCAGGGAAGCTTCAGAACATGAAATTTTACCTCCCACTATAGCAGAAAGGATCTTTCTAGTAGTTGCACATCAAATCTAAGCTGTCTGAAGTGTTTTTTCAAGAAGTTATCAACACTTTTATGTTTGGCGTTCCGAAACCCACCTTATCTCAGGCTGAAAAGCGTTTTTACGCATTGTGCCATAACTTCTCAGGGAAGCTTCAGAACATGAAATTTTAACCTCCCACTATAGCAGAAAGGGTCTTTCTAGTAGGTGCACATCAAATCTAAGCTGTCTGAAGTGTTTTTCGAAAGTTATCAACACTTTTATGTTTGGCGTCGAAACCCACCTTATCTCAGGCTGAAAAGCGTTTTTTGTGCATTGTGCCATAACTTTTCAGGGAAGCTTCAGAACATGAAATTTTACCTCCCACCATAGCAGAAAGGGTCTGTCTAGTAGTTGCACATCAAATCTAAACTGTCTGAAGTGTTTTTTCCAAAGTTATCAACACTTTTATGTTTGGCGTTCCGAAACCCACCTTATCTCAGGCTGAAAAGCGTTTTTGTGCATTGTGCCATAACTTTTCAGGGAAGCTTCAGAACATGAAATTTTAACCTCCCACTATAGCAGAAAGGGTCTTTCTAGTAGTTGCACATCAAATCTAAACTGTCTGAAGTGTTTTTCCAAAGTTATCAACACTTTTATGTTTGGCGTTCCGAAACCCACCTTATCTCAGGCTGAAAAGCGTTTTTGTGCATTGTGCCATAACTTTTCAGGGAAGCTTCAGAACATGAAATTTTAACCTCCCACTATAGCAGAAAGGGTCTTTCTAGTAGTTGCACATCAAATCTAAGCTGTCTGAAGTGTTTTTCACAAGTTATCAACACTTTTATGTTTGGCGTTCGAAACCCACCTTATCTCAGGCTGAAAAGCGTTTTTGTGCATTGTGCCATAACTTTTCAGGAAAGCTTCAGAACATGAAATTTTAACCTCCCACTATAGCAGAAAGGGTCTTTCTAGTAGTTGCACATCAAATCTAAACTGTCTGAAGTGTTTTTCCAAAGTTATCAACACTTTTATGTTTGGCGTTCCGAAACCCACCTTATCTCAGGCTGAAAAGCGTTTTTGTGCATTGTGCCATAACTTTTCAGGAAGCTTCAGAACATGAAATTTTAACCTCCCACTATAGCAGAAAGGGTCTTTCTAGTAGTTGCACATCAAATCTAAGCTGTCTGAACTGTTTTTCAAAAGTTATCAACACTTTTATGTTTGGCGTTCCGAAACCCACCTTATCTCAGGCTGAAAGCGTTTTTGTGCATTGTGCCATAACTTTTAAGGAAAGCTTCAGAACATGAAATTTTAACCTCCCACTATAGCAGAAAGGGTCTTTCTAGTAGTTGCACATCAAATCTAAACTGTCTGAAGTGTTTTTCCAAAGTTATGAACACTTTTATGTTTGGCGTTCCGAAACCCACCTTATCTCAGGCTGAAAAGCGTTTTTACGCATTGTGCCATAACTTTTCAGGGAAGCTTCAGAACATGAAATTTTAACCTCCCACTATAGCAGAAAGGGTCTTTCTAGTAGGTGCACATCAAATCTAAGCTCTCTGAAGTGTTTTTCGAAAGTTATCAACACTTTTATGTTTGGCGTTCCGAAACCCACCTTATCTCAGGCTGAAAAGCGTTTTTGTGCATTGTGCCATAACTTTTCAGGGAAGCTTCAGAACATGAAATTTTAACCTCCCACTATAGCAGAAAGGGTCTTTCTAGTAGTTGCACATCAAATCTAAACTGTCTGAAGTGTTTTTTCCAAAGTTATTAACACTTTTATGTTTGGCGTTCCGAACCCACCTTATCTCAGGCTGAAAAGCGTTTTTGTGCATTGTGCCATAACTTTTCAGGGAAGCTTCAGAACATGAAATTTTAACCTCCCACTATAGCAGAAAGGGTCTTTCTAGTAGTTGCACATCAAATCTAAACTGTCTGAAGTGTTTTTCCAAAGTTATCAACACTTTTATGTTTGGCGTTCCGAACCCACCTTATCTCAGGCTGAAAAGCGTTTTTGTGCATTGTGCCATAACTTTTCAGGGAAGCTTCAGAACATGAAATTTTAACCTCCCACTATAGCAGAAAGGGTCTTTCTAGTAGGTGCACATCAAATCTAAGCTCTCTGAAGTGTTTTTCGAAAGTTATCAACACTTTTATGTTTGGCGTTCGAAACCCACCTTATCTAGGCTGAAAAGCGTTTTTGTGCATTGTGCCATAACTTTTCAGGAAAGCTTCAGAACATGAAATTTTAACCTCCCACTATAGCAGAAAGGGTCTTTCTAGTAGTTGCACATCAAATCTAAACTGTCTGAAGTGTTTTTCCAAAGTTATCAACACTTTTTATGTTTGGCGTTCCGAAACCCACCTTATCTCAGGCTGAAAAGCGTTTTTACGCATTGTGCCCATAACTTTTCAGGGAAGCTTCAGAACATGAAATTTTAACCTCCCACTATAGCAGAAAGGGTCTTTCTAGTAGTTGCCACATCAAATCTAAGCTCTCTGAAGTGTTTTTCGAAAGTTATCAACACTTTTATGTTTGGCGTTCCGAAACCCACCTTATCTCAGCTGAAAAGCGTTTTTGTGCATTGTGCCATAACTTTTCAGGGAAGCTTCAGAACATGAAATTTTAACCTCCCACTATAGCAGAAAGGGTCTTTCTAGTAGTTGCACATCAAATCTAAGCTGTCTGAAGTGTTTTTTCAAAAGTTATCAACACTTTTATGTTTGGCGTTCCGAAACCCACCTTATCTCAGGCTGAAAAGCGTTTTTTACGCATTGTGCCATAACTTTTCAGGGAAGCTTCAGAACATGAAATTTTAACCTCCCACTATAGCAGAAAGGGTCTTTCTAGTAGGTGCACATCAAATCTAAGCTCTCTGAAGTGTTTTTCGAAAGTTATCAACACTTTTATGTTTGGCGTTCCGAAACCCACCTTATCTCAGGCTGAAAAGCGTTTTTGTGCATTATGCCATACTTTTCAGGGAAGCTTCAGAACATGAAATTTTAACCTCCCACTATAGCAGAAAGGGTCTTTCTAGTAGTTGCACATCAAATCTAAACTGTCTGAAGTGTTTTTCCAAAGTTATTACACTTTTATGTTTGGCGTTCCGAAACCCACCTTATCTCAGGCTGAAAAGCGTTTTTGTGCATTGTGCCATAACTTTCAGGGAAGCTTCAGAACATGAAATTTTAACCTCCCCACTAATAGCAGAAAGGGTCTTTTCTAGTAGTTGCACATCAAATCTAAACTGTCTGAAGTGTTTTTCCAAAGTTATCAACACTTTTATGTTTGGCGTTCCGAAACCCACCTTATCTCAGGCTGAAAAGCGTTTTTGTGCATTGTGCCAGAACTTTTCAGGGAAGCTTCAGAACATGAACTTTTAACCTCCCACTATAGCAGAAAGGGTCTTTCTAGTAGGTGCACATCAAATCTAAGCTCTCTGAAGTGTTTTTCGAAAGTTATCAACACTTTTATGTTTGGCGTTCCGAAACCCACCTTATCTCAGGCTGAAAAAGCGTTTTTGTGCATTGTGCCATAACTTTTCAGGAAAGCTTCAGAACATGAAATTTTAACCTCCCACTATAACAGAAAGGGTCTTTCTAGTAGTTGGCACATCAAATCTAAACTGTCTGAAGTGTTTTTCCAAAGTTATCAACACTTTTATGTTTGGCGTTCCGAACCCACCTTATCTCAGGCTGAAAAGCGTTTTTGTGCATTGTGCCATAACTTTTCAGGAAGCTTCAGAAACATGAAATTTTAACCTCCCACTATAGCAGAAAGGGTCTTTCTAGTAGTTGCACATCAAATCTAAACTGTCTGAAGTGTTTTTCCAAAGTTATCAACACTTTTATGTTTGGCGTTCCGAAACCACCTTATCTCAGGCTGAAAAGCGTTTTTACGCATTGTGCCATAACTTTTCAGGGAAGCTTCAGAACATGAAATTTTAACCTCCCACTATAGCAGAAAGGGTCTTTCTAGTAGGTGCACATCAAATCTAAGGCTCTCTGAAGTGTTTTTCGAAAGTTATCAACACTTTTATGTTTGGCGTTCCGAAACCCACCTTATCTCAGGCTGAAAAGCGTTTTTGTGCATTGTGCCATAACTTTTCAGGAAGCTTCAGAACATGAAATTTTAACCTCCCACTATAGCAGAAAGGGTCTTTCTAGTAGTGCACATCAAATCTAAACTGTCTGAAGTGTTTTTCCAAAGTTATCAACACTTTTATGTTTGGCGTTCCGAAACCCACCTTATCTCAGGCTGAAAAGCGTTTTTGTGCATTGTGCCATAACTTTTCAGGGAAGCTTCAGAACATGAAATTTTAACCTCCCACTATAGCAGAAAGGGTCTTTCTAGTAGTTGCACATCAAATCTAAGCTGTCTGAAGTGTTTTTCAAAAGTTATCAACACTTTTATGTTTGGCGTTCCGAAACCCACCTTATCTCAGGCTGAAAAGCGTTTTTGTGCATTGTGCCATAACTTTTCAGGAAAGCTTCAGAACATGAAATTTTAACCTCCCACTATAGCAGAAAGGGTCTTTCTAGTAGTTGCACATCAAATCTAAACTGTCTGAAGTGTTTTTCCAAAGTTATCAACACTTTTATGTTTGGCGTTCCGAAACCCACCTTATCTCAGGCTGAAAAGCGTTTTTGTGCATTGTGCCATAACTTTTCAGGAAAGCTTCAGAACATGAAATTTTAACCTCCCACTATAGCAGAAAGGGTCTTTCTAGTAGTTGCACATCAAATCTAAACTGTCTGAAGTGTTTTTCAAAAGTTATCAACACTTTTATGTTTGGCGTTCCGAAACCCACCTTATCTCAGGCTGAAAAGCGTTTTTGTGCATTGTGCCATAACTTTTCAGGAAAGCTTCAGAACATGAAATTTTAACCTCCCACTATAGCAGAAAGGGTCTTTCTAGTAGTTGCACATCAAATCTAAACTGTCTGAAGTGTTTTTCCAAAGTTATCAACACTTTTATGTTTGGCGTTCCGAAACCCACCTTATCTCAGGCTGAAAAGCGTTTTTACGCATTGTGCCATAACTTTTCAGGGAAGCTTCAGAACATGAAATTTTAACCTCCCACTATAGCAGAAAGGGTCTTTCTAGTAGGTGCACATCAAATCTAAGCTCTCTGAAGTGTTTTTCGAAAGTTATCAACACTTTTATGTTTGGCGTTCCGAAACCCACCTTATCTCAGGCTGAAAAGCGTTTTTGTGCATTGTGCCATAACTTTTCAGGGAAGCTTCAGAACATGAAATTTTAACCTCCCACTATAGCAGAAAGGGTCTTTCTAGTAGTTGCACATCAAATCTAAACTGTCTGAAATGTTTTTCCAAAGTTATTAACACTTTTATGTTTGGCGTTCCGAAACCCACCTTATCTCAGGCTGAAAAGCGTTTTTGTGCATTGTGCCATAACTTTTCAGGGAAGCTTCAGAACATGAAATTTTAACCTCCCACTATAGCAGAAAGGGTCTTTCTAGTAGGTGCACATCAAATCTAAGCTCTCTGAAGTGTTTTTCGAAAGTTATCAACACTTTTATGTTTGGCGTTCCGAAACCCACCTTATCTCAGGCTGAAAAGCGTTTTTGTGCATTGTGCCATAACTTTTCAGGAAAGCTTCAGAACATGAAATTTTAACCTCCCACTATAGCAGAAAGGGTCTTTCTAGTAGTTGCACATCAAATCTAAACTGTCTGAAGTGTTTTTCCAAAGTTATCAACACTTTTATGTTTGGCGTTCCGAAACCCACCTTATCTCAGGCTGAAAAGCGTTTTTACGCATTGTGCCATAACTTTTCAGGGAAGCTTCAGAACATGAAATTTTAACCTCCCACTATAGCAGAAAGGATCTTTCTAGTAGGTGCACATCAAATCTAAGCTCTCTGAAGTGTTTTTCGAAAGTTATCGACACTTTTATGTTTGGCGTTCCGAAACCCACCTTATCTCAGGCTGAAAAGCGTTTTTGTGCATTGTGCCATAACTTTTCAGGGAAGCTTCAGAACATGAAATTTTAACCTCCCACTATAGCAGAAAGGGTCTTTCTAGTAGTTGCACATCAAATCTAAACTGTCTGAAGTGTTTTTCCAAAGTTATCAACACTTTTATGTTTGGCGTTCCGAAACCCACCTTATCTCAGGCTGAAAAGCGTTTTTGTGCATTGTGCCATAACTTTTCAGGGAAGCTTCAGAACATGAAATTTTAACCTCCCACTATAGCAGAAAGGGTCTTTCTAGTAGGTGCACATCAAATCTAAGCTCTCTGAAGTGTTTTTCGAAAGTTATCAACACTTTTATGTTTGGCGTTCCGAAACCCACCTTATCTCAGGCTGAAAAGCGTTTTTGTGCATTGTGCCATAACTTTTCAGGAAAGCTTCAGAACATGAAATTTTAACCTCCCACTATAGCAGAAAGGGTCTTTCTAGTAGTTGCACATCAAATCTAAACTGTCTGAAGTGTTTTTCCAAAGTTATCAACACTTTTATGTTTGGCGTTCCGAAACCCACCTTATCTCAGGCTGAAAAGCGTTTTTACGCATTGTGCCATAACTTTTCAGGGAAGCTTCAGAACATGAAATTTTAACCTCCCACTATAGCAGAAAGGGTCTTTCTAGTAGGTGCACATCAAATCTAAGCTCTCTGAAGTGTTTTTCGAAAGTTATCGACACTTTTATGTTTGGCGTTCCGAAACCCACCTTATCTCAGGCTGAAAAGCGTTTTTGTGCATTGTGCCATAACTTTTCAGGGAAGCTTCAGAACATGAAATTTTAACCTCCCACTATAGCAGAAAGGGTCTTTCTAGTAGTTGCACATCAAATCTAAACTGTCTGAAGTGTTTTTCCAAAGTTATTAACACTTTTATGTTTGGCGTTCCGAAACCCACCTTATCTCAGGCTGAAAAGCGTTTTTGTGCATTGTGCCATAACTTTTCAGGGAAGCTTCAGAACATGAAATTTTAACCTCCCACTATAGCAGAAAGGGTCTTTCTAGTAGTTGCACATCAAATCTAAACTGTCTGAAGTGTTTTTCCAAAGTTATCAACACTTTTATGTTTGGCGTTCCGAAACCCACCTTATCTCAGGCTGAAAAGCGTTTTTGTGCATTGTGCCATAACTTTTCAGGAAAGCTTCAGAACATGAAATTTTAACCTCCCACTATAGCAGAAAGGGTCTTTCTAGTAGTTGCACATCAAATCTAAACTGTCTGAAGTGTTTTTCCAAAGTTATCAACACTTTTATGTTTGGCGTTCCGAAACCCACCTTATCTCAGGCTGAAAAGCGTTTTTACGCATTGTGCCATAACTTTTCAGGGAAGCTTCAGAACATGAAATTTTAACCTCCCACTATAGCAGAAAGGGTCTTTCTAGTAGGTGCACATCAAATCTAAGCTCTCTGAAGTGTTTTTCGAAAGTTATCAACACTTTTATGTTTGGCGTTCCGAAACCCACCTTATCTCAGGCTGAAAAGCGTTTTTGTGCATTGTGCCATAACTTTTCAGGGAAGCTTCAGAACATGAAAGTTTAACCTCCCACTATAGCAGAAAGGGTCTTTCTAGTAGTTGCACATCAAATCTAAACTGTCTGAAGTGTTTTTCCAAAGTTATCAACACTTTTATGTTTGGCGTTCCGAAACCCACCTTATCTCAGGCTGAAAAGCGTTTTTGTGCATTGTGCCATAACTTTTCAGGGAAGCTTCAGAACATGAAATTTTAACCTCCCACTATAGCAGAAAGGGTCTTTCTAGTAGGTGCACATCAAATCTAAGCTCTCTGAAGTGTTTTTCGAAAGTTATCAACACTTTTATGTTTGGCGTTCCGAAACCCACCTTATCTCAGGCTGAAAAGCGTTTTTGTGCATTGTGCCATAACTTTTCAGGAAAGCTTCAGAACATGAAATTTTAATCTCCCACTATAGCAGAAAGGGTCTTTCTAGTAGTTGCACATCAAATCTAAACTGTCTGAAGTGTTTTTCCAAAGTTATCAACACTTTTATGTTTGGCGTTCCGAAACCCACCTTATCTCAGGCTGAAAAGCGTTTTTACGCATTGTGCCATAACTTTTCAGGGAAGCTTCAGAACATGAAATTTTAACCTCCCACTATAGCAGAAAGGGTCTTTCTAGTAGGTGCACATCAAATCTAAGCTCTCTGAAGTGTTTTTCGAAAGTTATCAACACTTTTATGTTTGGCGTTCCGAAACCCACCTTATCTCAGGCTGAAAAGCGTTTTTGTGCATTGTGCCATAACTTTTCAGGGAAGCTTCAGAACATGAAATTTTAACCTCCCACTATAGCAGAAAGGGTCTTTCTAGTAGTTGCACATCAAATCTAAACTGTCTGAAGTGTTTTTCCAAAGTTATTAACACTTTTATGTTTGGCGTTCCGAAACCCACCTTATCTCAGGCTGAAAAGCGTTTTTGTGCATTGTGCCATAACTTTTCAGGGAAGCTTCAGAACATGAAATTTTAACCTCCCACTATAGCAGAAAGGGTCTTTCTAGTAGTTGCACATCAAATCTAAACTGTCTGAAGTGTTTTTCCAAAGTTATCAACACTTTTATGTTTGGCGTTCCGAAACCCACCTTATCTCAGGCTGAAAAGCGTTTTTGTGCATTGTGCCATAACTTTTCAGGGAAGCTTCAGAACATGAAATTTTAACCTACCACTATAGCAGAAAGGGTCTTTCTAGTAGGTGCACATCAAATCTAAGCTCTCTGAAGTGTTTTTCGAAAGTTATCAACACTTTTATGTTTGGCGTTCCGAAACCCACCTTATCTCAGGCTGAAAAGCGTTTTTGTGCATTGTGCCATAACTTTTCAGGAAAGCTTCAGAACATGAAATTTTAACCTCCCACTATAGCAGAAAGGGTCTTTCTAGTAGTTGCACATCAAATCTAAACTGTCTGAAGTGTTTTTCCAAAGTTATCAACACTTTTATGTTTGGCGTTCCGAAACCCACCTTATCTCAGGCTGAAAAGCGTTTTTACGCATTGTGCCATAACTTTTCAGGGAAGCTTCAGAACATGAAATTTTAACCTCCCACTATAGCAGAAAGGGTCTTTCTAGTAGGTGCACATCAAATCTAAGCTCTCTGAAGTGTTTTTCGAAAGTTATCAACACTTTTATGTTTGGCGTTCCGAAACCCACCTTATCTCAGGCTGAAAAGCGTTTTTGTGCATTGTGCCATAACTTTTCAGGAAAGCTTCAGAACATGAAATTTTAACCTCCCACTATAGCAGAAAGGGTCTTTCTAGTAGTTGCACATCAAATCTAAACTGTCTGAAGTGTTTTTCCAAAGTTATTAACACTTTTATGTTTGGCGTTCCGAAACCCACCTTATCTCAGGCTGAAAAGCGTTTTTGTGCATTGTGCCATAACTTTTCAGGGAAGCTTCAGAACATGAAATTTTAACCTCCCACTATAGCAGAAAGGGTCTTTCTAGTAGTTGCACATCAAATCTAAACTGCCTGAAGTGTTTTTCCAAAGTTATCAACACTTTTATGTTTGGCGTTCCGAAACCCACCTTATCTCAGGCTGAAAAGCGTTTTTGTGCATTGTGCAATAACTATTCAGGGAAGCTTCAGAACATGAAATTTTAACCTCCCACTATAGCAGAAAGGGTCTTTCTAGTAGTTGCACATCAAATCTAAACTGTCTGAAGTGTTTTTCCAAAGTTATCAACACTTTTATGTTTGGCGTTCCGAAACCCACCTTATCTCAGGCTGAAAAGCGTTTTTGTGCATTGTGCCATAACTTTTCAGGGAAGCTTCAGAACATGAAATTTTAACCTCCCACTATAGCAGAAAGGGTCTTTCTAGTAGTTGCACATCAAATCTAAACTGTCTGAAGTGTTTTTCCAAAGTTATCAACACTTTTATGTTTGGCGTTCCGAAACCCACCTTATCTCAGGCTGAAAAGCGTTTTTACGCATTGTGCCATAACTTTTCAGGGAAGCTTCAGAACATGAAATTTTAACCTCCCACTATAGCAGAAAGGGTCTTTCTAGTAGGTGCACATCAAATCTAAGCTCTCTGAAGTGTTTTTCGAAAGTTATCAACACTTTTATGTTTGGCGTTCCGAAACCCACCTTATCTCAGGCTGAAAAGCGTTTTTGTGCATTGTGCCATAACTTTTCAGGGAAGCTTCAGAACATGAAATTTTAACCTCCCACTATAGCAGAAAGGGTCTTTCTAGTAGTTGCACATCAAATCTAAACTGTCTGAAGTGTTTTTCCAAAGTTATTAACACTTTTATGTTTGGCGTTCCGAAACCCACCTTATCTCAGGCTGAAAAGCGTTTTTGTGCATTGTGCCATAACTTTTCAGGGAAGCTTCAGAACATGAAATTTTAACCTCCCACTATAGCAGAAAGGGTCTTTCTAGTAGGTGCACATCAAATCTAAACTGTCTGAAGTGTTTTTCCAAAGTTATCAACACTTTTATGTTTGGCGTTCCGAAACCCACCTTATCTCAGGCTGAAAAGCGTTTTTGTGCATTGTGCCATAACTTTTCAGGGAAGCTTCAGAACATGAAATTTTAACCTCCCACTATAGCAGAAAGGGTCTTTCTAGTAGGTGCACATCAAATCTAAGCTCTCTGAAGTGTTTTTCGAAAGTTATCAACACTTTTATGTTTGGCGTTCCGAAACCCACCTTATCTCAGGCTGAAAAGCGTTTTTGTGCATTGTGCCATAACTTTTCAGGAAAGCTTCAGAACATGAAATTTTAACCTCCCACTATAGCAGAAAGGGTCTTTCTAGTAGTTGCACATCAAATCTAAACTGTCTGAAGTGTTTTTCCAAAGTTATCAACACTTTTATGTTTGGCGTTCCGAAACCCACCTTATCTCAGGCTGAAAAGCGTTTTTACGCATTGTGCCATAACTTTTCAGGGAAGCTTCAGAACATGAAATTTTAACCTCCCACTATAGCAGAAAGGGTCTTTCTAGTAGGTGCACATCAAATCTAAGCTCTCTGAAGTGTTTTTCGAAAGTTATCAACACTTTTATGTTTGGCGTTCCGAAACCCACCTTATCTCAGGCTGAAAAGCGTTTTTGTGCATTGTGCCATAACTTTTCAGGAAAGCTTCAGAACATGAAATTTTAACCTCCCACTATAGCAGAAAGGGTCTTTCTAGTAGGTGCACATCAAATCTAAGCTCTCTGAAGTGTTTTTCGAAAGTTATCAACACTTTTATGTTTGGCGTTCCGAAACCCACCTTATCTCAGGCTGAAAAGCGTTTTTGTGCATTGTGCCATAACTTTTCAGGGAAGCTTCAGAACATGAAATTTTAACCTCCCACTATAGCAGAAAGGGTCTTTCTAGTAGTTGCACATCAAATCTAAACTGTCTGAAGTGTTTTTCAAAAGTTATCAACACTTTTATGTTTGGCGTTCCTAAACCCACCTTATCTCAGGCTGAAAAGCGTTTTTGTGCATTGTGCCATAACTTTTCAGGAAAGCTTCAGAACATGAAATTTTAACCTCCCACTATAGCAGAAAGGGTCTTTCTAGTAGTTGCACATCAAATCTAAACTGTCTGAAGTGTTTTTCCAAAGTTATCAACACTTTTATGTTTGGCGTTCCGAAACCCACCTTATCTCAGGCTGAAAAGCGTTTTTGTGCATTGTGCCATAACTTTTCAGGAAAGCTTCAGAACATGAAATTTTAACCTCCCACTATAGCAGAAAGGGTCTTTCTAGTAGTTGCACATCAAATCTAAACTGTCTGAAGTGTTTTTCCAAAGTTATCAACACTTTTATGTTTGGCGTTCCGAAACCCACCTTATCTCAGGCTGAAAAGCGTTTTTACGCATTGTGCCATAACTTTTCAGGGAAGCTTCAGAACATGAAATTTTAACCTCCCACTATAGCAGAAAGGGTCTTTCTAGTAGGTGCACATCAAATCTAAGCTCTCTGAAGTGTTTTTCGAAAGTTATCAACACTTTTATGTTTGGCGTTCCGAAACCCACCTTATCTCAGGCTGAAAAGCGTTTTTGTGCATTGTGCCATAACTTTTCAGGGAAGCTTCAGAACATGAAAGTTTAACCTCCCACTATAGCAGAAAGGGTCTTTCTAGTAGTTGCACATCAAATCTAAACTGTCTGAAGTGTTTTTCCAAAGTTATCAACACTTTTATGTTTGGCGTTCCGAAACCCACCTTATCTCAGGCTGAAAAGCGTTTTTGTGCATTGTGCCATAACTTTTCAGGGAAGCTTCAGAACATGAAATTTTAACCTCCCACTATAGCAGAAAGGGTCTTTCTAGTAGGTGCACATCAAATCTAAGCTCTCTGAAGTGTTTTTCGAAAGTTATCAACACTTTTATGTTTGGCGTTCCGAAACCCACCTTATCTCAGGCTGAAAAGCGTTTTTGTGCATTGTGCCATAACTTTTCAGGAAAGCTTCAGAACATGAAATTTTAATCTCCCACTATAGCAGAAAGGGTCTTTCTAGTAGTTGCACATCAAATCTAAACTGTCTGAAGTGTTTTTCCAAAGTTATCAACACTTTTATGTTTGGCGTTCCGAAACCCACCTTATCTCAGGCTGAAAAGCGTTTTTACGCATTGTGCCATAACTTTTCAGGGAAGCTTCAGAACATGAAATTTTAACCTCCCACTATAGCAGAAAGGGTCTTTCTAGTAGGTGCACATCAAATCTAAGCTCTCTGAAGTGTTTTTCGAAAGTTATCAACACTTTTATGTTTGGCGTTCCGAAACCCACCTTATCTCAGGCTGAAAAGCGTTTTTGTGCATTGTGCCATAACTTTTCAGGGAAGCTTCAGAACATGAAATTTTAACCTCCCACTATAGCAGAAAGGGTCTTTCTAGTAGTTGCACATCAAATCTAAACTGTCTGAAGTGTTTTTCCAAAGTTATTAACACTTTTATGTTTGGCGTTCCGAAACCCACCTTATCTCAGGCTGAAAAGCGTTTTTGTGCATTGTGCCATAACTTTTCAGGGAAGCTTCAGAACATGAAATTTTAACCTCCCACTATAGCAGAAAGGGTCTTTCTAGTAGTTGCACATCAAATCTAAACTGTCTGAAGTGTTTTTCCAAAGTTATCAACACTTTTATGTTTGGCGTTCCGAAACCCACCTTATCTCAGGCTGAAAAGCGTTTTTGTGCATTGTGCCATAACTTTTCAGGGAAGCTTCAGAACATGAAATTTTAACCTACCACTATAGCAGAAAGGGTCTTTCTAGTAGGTGCACATCAAATCTAAGCTCTCTGAAGTGTTTTTCGAAAGTTATCAACACTTTTATGTTTGGCGTTCCGAAACCCACCTTATCTCAGGCTGAAAAGCGTTTTTGTGCATTGTGCCATAACTTTTCAGGAAAGCTTCAGAACATGAAATTTTAACCTCCCACTATAGCAGAAAGGGTCTTTCTAGTAGTTGCACATCAAATCTAAACTGTCTGAAGTGTTTTTCCAAAGTTATCAACACTTTTATGTTTGGCGTTCCGAAACCCACCTTATCTCAGGCTGAAAAGCGTTTTTACGCATTGTGCCATAACTTTTCAGGGAAGCTTCAGAACATGAAATTTTAACCTCCCACTATAGCAGAAAGGGTCTTTCTAGTAGGTGCACATCAAATCTAAGCTCTCTGAAGTGTTTTTCGAAAGTTATCAACACTTTTATGTTTGGCGTTCCGAAACCCACCTTATCTCAGGCTGAAAAGCGTTTTTGTGCATTGTGCCATAACTTTTCAGGAAAGCTTCAGAACATGAAATTTTAACCTCCCACTATAGCAGAAAGGGTCTTTCTAGTAGTTGCACATCAAATCTAAACTGTCTGAAGTGTTTTTCCAAAGTTATTAACACTTTTATGTTTGGCGTTCCGAAACCCACCTTATCTCAGGCTGAAAAGCGTTTTTGTGCATTGTGCCATAACTTTTCAGGGAAGCTTCAGAACATGAAATTTTAACCTCCCACTATAGCAGAAAGGGTCTTTCTAGTAGTTGCACATCAAATCTAAACTGCCTGAAGTGTTTTTCCAAAGTTATCAACACTTTTATGTTTGGCGTTCCGAAACCCACCTTATCTCAGGCTGAAAAGCGTTTTTGTGCATTGTGCAATAACTATTCAGGGAAGCTTCAGAACATGAAATTTTAACCTCCCACTATAGCAGAAAGGGTCTTTCTAGTAGTTGCACATCAAATCTAAACTGTCTGAAGTGTTTTTCCAAAGTTATCAACACTTTTATGTTTGGCGTTCCGAAACCCACCTTATCTCAGGCTGAAAAGCGTTTTTGTGCATTGTGCCATAACTTTTCAGGGAAGCTTCAGAACATGAAATTTTAACCTCCCACTATAGCAGAAAGGGTCTTTCTAGTAGTTGCACATCAAATCTAAACTGTCTGAAGTGTTTTTCCAAAGTTATCAACACTTTTATGTTTGGCGTTCCGAAACCCACCTTATCTCAGGCTGAAAAGCGTTTTTACGCATTGTGCCATAACTTTTCAGGGAAGCTTCAGAACATGAAATTTTAACCTCCCACTATAGCAGAAAGGGTCTTTCTAGTAGGTGCACATCAAATCTAAGCTCTCTGAAGTGTTTTTCGAAAGTTATCAACACTTTTATGTTTGGCGTTCCGAAACCCACCTTATCTCAGGCTGAAAAGCGTTTTTGTGCATTGTGCCATAACTTTTCAGGGAAGCTTCAGAACATGAAATTTTAACCTCCCACTATAGCAGAAAGGGTCTTTCTAGTAGTTGCACATCAAATCTAAACTGTCTGAAGTGTTTTTCCAAAGTTATTAACACTTTTATGTTTGGCGTTCCGAAACCCACCTTATCTCAGGCTGAAAAGCGTTTTTGTGCATTGTGCCATAACTTTTCAGGGAAGCTTCAGAACATGAAATTTTAACCTCCCACTATAGCAGAAAGGGTCTTTCTAGTAGGTGCACATCAAATCTAAACTGTCTGAAGTGTTTTTCCAAAGTTATCAACACTTTTATGTTTGGCGTTCCGAAACCCACCTTATCTCAGGCTGAAAAGCGTTTTTGTGCATTGTGCCATAACTTTTCAGGGAAGCTTCAGAACATGAAATTTTAACCTCCCACTATAGCAGAAAGGGTCTTTCTAGTAGGTGCACATCAAATCTAAGCTCTCTGAAGTGTTTTTCGAAAGTTATCAACACTTTTATGTTTGGCGTTCCGAAACCCACCTTATCTCAGGCTGAAAAGCGTTTTTGTGCATTGTGCCATAACTTTTCAGGAAAGCTTCAGAACATGAAATTTTAACCTCCCACTATAGCAGAAAGGGTCTTTCTAGTAGTTGCACATCAAATCTAAACTGTCTGAAGTGTTTTTCCAAAGTTATCAACACTTTTATGTTTGGCGTTCCGAAACCCACCTTATCTCAGGCTGAAAAGCGTTTTTACGCATTGTGCCATAACTTTTCAGGGAAGCTTCAGAACATGAAATTTTAACCTCCCACTATAGCAGAAAGGGTCTTTCTAGTAGGTGCACATCAAATCTAAGCTCTCTGAAGTGTTTTTCGAAAGTTATCAACACTTTTATGTTTGGCGTTCCGAAACCCACCTTATCTCAGGCTGAAAAGCGTTTTTGTGCATTGTGCCATAACTTTTCAGGAAAGCTTCAGAACATGAAATTTTAACCTCCCACTATAGCAGAAAGGGTCTTTCTAGTAGGTGCACATCAAATCTAAGCTCTCTGAAGTGTTTTTCGAAAGTTATCAACACTTTTATGTTTGGCGTTCCGAAACCCACCTTATCTCAGGCTGAAAAGCGTTTTTGTGCATTGTGCCATAACTTTTCAGGGAAGCTTCAGAACATGAAATTTTAACCTCCCACTATAGCAGAAAGGGTCTTTCTAGTAGTTGCACATCAAATCTAAACTGTCTGAAGTGTTTTTCAAAAGTTATCAACACTTTTATGTTTGGCGTTCCTAAACCCACCTTATCTCAGGCTGAAAAGCGTTTTTGTGCATTGTGCCATAACTTTTCAGGAAAGCTTCAGAACATGAAATTTTAACCTCCCACTATAGCAGAAAGGGTCTTTCTAGTAGTTGCACATCAAATCTAAACTGTCTGAAGTGTTTTTCCAAAGTTATCAACACTTTTATGTTTGGCGTTCCGAAACCCACCTTATCTCAGGCTGAAAAGCGTTTTTACGCATTGTGCCATAACTTTTCAGGGAAGCTTCAGAACATGAAATTTTAACCTCCCACTATAGCAGAAAGGGTCTTTCTAGTAGTTGCACATCAAATCTAAGCTCTCTGAAGTGTTTTTCGAAAGTTATCAACACTTTTATGTTTGGCGTTCCGAAACCCACCTTATCTCAGGCTGAAAAGCGTTTTTGTGCATTGTGCCATAACTTTTCAGGGAAGCTTCAGAACATGAAATTTTAACCTCCCACTATAGCAGAAAGGGTCTTTCTAGTAGTTGCACATCAAATCTAAACTGTCTGAAGTGTTTTTCCAAAGTTATCAACACTTTTATGTTTGGCGTTCCGAAACCCACCTTATCTCAGGCTGAAAAGCGTTTTTGTGCATTGTGCCATAACTTTTCAGGGAAGCTTCAGAACATGAAATTTTAACCTCCCACTATAGCAGAAAGGGTCTTTCTAGTAGTTGCACATCAAATCTAAGCTGTCTGAAGTGTTTTTCAAAAGTTATCAACACTTTTATGTTTGGCGTTCCGAAACCCACCTTATCTCAGGCTGAAAAGCGTTTTTGTGCATTGTGCCATAACTTTTCAGGAAAGCTTCAGAACATGAAATTTTAACCTCCCACTATAGCAGAAAGGGTCTTTCTAGTAGTTGCACATCAAATCTAAACTGTCTGAAGTGTTTTTCCAAAGTTATCAACACTTTTATGTTTGGCGTTCCGAAACCCACCTTATCTCAGGCTGAAAAGCGTTTTTGTGCATTGTGCCATAACTTTTCAGGAAAGCTTCAGAACATGAAATTTAACCTCCCACTATAGCAGAAAGGGTCTTTCTAGTAGTTGCACATCAAATCTAAGCTGTCTGAAGTGTTTTTCAAAAGTTATCAACACTTTTATGTTTGGCGTTCCGAAACCCACCTTATCTCAGGCTGAAAAGCGTTTTTGTGCATTGTGCCATAACTTTTCAGGAAAGCTTCAGAACATGAAATTTTAACCTCCCACTATAGCAGAAAGGGTCTTTCTAGTAGTTGCACATCAAATCTAAACTGTCTGAAGTGTTTTTCCAAAGTTATCAACACTTTTATGTTTGGCGTTCCGAAACCCACCTTATCTCAGGCTGAAAAGCGTTTTTACGCATTGTGCCATAACTTTTCAGGGAAGCTTCAGAACATGAAATTTTAACCTCCCACTATAGCAGAAAGGGTCTTTCTAGTAGGTGCACATCAAATCTAAGCTCTCTGAAGTGTTTTTCGAAAGTTATCAACACTTTTATGTTTGGCGTTCCGAAACCCACCTTATCTCAGGCTGAAAAGCGTTTTTGTGCATTGTGCCATAACTTTTCAGGGAAGCTTCAGAACATGAAATTTTAACCTCCCACTATAGCAGAAAGGGTCTTTCTAGTAGTTGCACATCAAATCTAAACTGTCTGAAGTGTTTTTCCAAAGTTATTAACACTTTTATGTTTGGCGTTCCGAAACCCACCTTATCTCAGGCTGAAAAGCGTTTTTGTGCATTGTGCCATAACTTTTCAGGGAAGCTTCAGAACATGAAATTTTAACCTCCCACTATAGCAGAAAGGGTCTTTCTAGTAGTTGCACATCAAATCTAAACTGTCTGAAGTGTTTTTCCAAAGTTATCAACACTTTTATGTTTGGCGTTCCGAAACCCACCTTATCTCAGGCTGAAAAGCGTTTTTGTGCATTGTGCCATAACTTTTCAGGAAAGCTTCAGAACATGAAATTTTAACCTCCCACTATAGCAGAAAGGGTCTTTCTAGTAGTTGCACATCAAATCTAAACTGTCTGAAGTGTTTTTCCAAAGTTATTAACACTTTTATGTTTGGCGTTCCGAAACCCACCTTATCTCAGGCTGAAAAGCGTTTTTACGCATTGTGCCATAACTTTTCAGGAAAGCTTCAGAACATGAAATTTTAACCTCCCACTATAGCAGAAAGGGTCTTTCTAGTAGTTGCACATCAAATCTAAACTGTCTGAAGTGTATTTCCAAAGTTATCAACACTTTTATGTTTGGTGTTCCGAAACCCACCTTATCTCAGGCTGAAAAGCGTTTTTACGCATTGTGCCATAACTTTTCAGGGAAGCTTCAGAACATGAAATTTTAACCTCCCACTATAGCAGAAAGGGTCTTTCTAGTAGGTGCACATCAAATCTAAGCTCTCTGAAGTGTTTTTCGAAAGTTATCAACACTTTTATGTTTGGCGTTCCGAAACCCACCTTATCTCAGGCTGAAAAGCGTTTTTGTGCATTGTGCCATAACTTTTCAGGGAAGCTTCAGAACATGAAATTTTAACCTCCCACTATAGCAGAAAGGGTCTTTCTAGTAGTTGTACATCAAATCTAAACTGTCTGAAGTGTTTATCCAAAGTTATTAACACTTTTATGTTTGGCGTTCCGAAACCCACCTTATCTCAGGCTGAAAAGCGTTTTTGTGCATTGTGCCATAACTTTTCAGGGAAGCTTCAGAACATGAAATTTTAACCTCCCACTATAGCAGAAAGGGTCTTTCTAGTAGTTGCACATCAAATCTAAACTGTCTGAAGTGTTTTTCCAAAGTTATCAACACTTTTATGTTTGGCGTTCCGAAACCCACCTTATCTCAGGCTGAAAAGCGTTTTTGTGCATTGTGCCATAACTTTTCAGGGAAGCTTCAGAACATGAAATTTTAACCTACCACTATAGCAGAAAGGGTCTTTCTAGTAGGTGCACATCAAATCTAAGCTCTCTGAAGTGTTTTTCGAAAGTTATCAACACTTTTATGTTTGGCGTTCCGAAACCCACCTTATCTCAGGCTGAAAAGCGTTTTTGTGCATTGTGCCATAACTTTTCAGGAAAGCTTCAGAACATGAAATTTTAACCTCCCACTATAGCAGAAAGGGTCTTTCTAGTAGTTGCACATCAAATCTAAACTGTCTGAAGTGTTTTTCCAAAGTTATCAACACTTTTATGTTTGGCGTTCCGAAACCCACCTTATCTCAGGCTGAAAAGCGTTTTTACGCATTGTGCCATAACTTTTCAGGGAAGCTTCAGAACATGAAATTTTAACCTCCCACTATAGCAGAAAGGGTCTTTCTAGTAGGTGCACATCAAATCTAAGCTCTCTGAAGTGTTTTTCGAAAGTTATCAACACTTTTATGTTTGGCGTTCCGAAACCCACCTTATCTCAGGCTGAAAAGCGTTTTTGTGCATTGTGCCATAACTTTTCAGGAAAGCTTCAGAACATGAAATTTTAACCTCCCACTATAGCAGAAAGTGTCTTTCTAGTAGTTGCACATCAAATCTAAACTGTCTGAAGTGTTTTTCCAAAGTTATTAACACTTTTATGTTTGGCGTTCCGAAACCCACCTTATCTCAGGCTGAAAAGCGTTTTTGTGCATTGTGCCATAACTTTTCAGGGAAGCTTCAGAACATGAAATTTTAACCTCCCACTATAGCAGAAAGGGTCTTTCTAGTAGTTGCACATCAAATCTAAACTGCCTGAAGTGTTTTTCCAAAGTTATCAACACTTTTATGTTTGGCGTTCCGAAACCCACCTTATCTCAGGCTGAAAAGCGTTTTTGTGCATTGTGCCATAACTTTTCAGGGAAGCTTCAGAACATGAAATTTTAACCTCCCACTATAGCAGAAAGGGTCTTTCTAGTAGTTGCACATCAAATCTAAACTGTCTGAAGTGTTTTTCCAAAGTTATCAACACTTTTATGTTTGGCGTTCCGAAACCCACCTTATCTCAGGCTGAAAAGCGTTTTTGTGCATTGTGCCATAACTTTTCAGGGAAGCTTCAGAACATGAAATTTTAACCTCCCACTATAGCAGAAAGGGTCTTTCTAGTAGTTGCACATCAAATCTAAACTGTCTGAAGTGTTTTTCCAAAGTTATCAACACTTTTATGTTTGGCGTTCCGAAACCCACCTTATCTCAGGCTGAAAAGCGTTTTTACGCATTGTGCCATAACTTTTCAGGGAAGCTTCAGAACATGAAATTTTAACCTCCCACTATAGCAGAAAGGGTCTTTCTAGTAGGTGCACATCAAATCTAAGCTCTCTGAAGTGTTTTTCGAAAGTTATCAACACTTTTATGTTTGGCGTTCCGAAACCCACCTTATCTCAGGCTGAAAAGCGTTTTTGTGCATTGTGCCATAACTTTTCAGGGAAGCTTCAGAACATGAAATTTTAACCTCCCACTATAGCAGAAAGGGTCTTTCTAGTAGTTGCACATCAAATCAAAACTGTCTGAAGTGTTTTTCCAAAGTTATTAACACTTTTATGTTTGGCGTTCCGAAACCCACCTTATCTCAGGCTGAAAAGCGTTTTTGTGCATTGTGCCATAACTTTTCAGGGAAGCTTCAGAACATGAAATTTTAACCTCCCACTATAGCAGAAAGGGTCTTTCTAGTAGTTGCACATCAAATCTAAACTGTCTGAAGTGTTTTTCCAAAGTTATCAACACTTTTATGTTTGGCGTTCCGAAACCCACCTTATCTCAGGCTGAAAAGCGTTTTTGTGCATTGTGCCATAACTTTTCAGGGAAGCTTCAGAACATGAAATTTTAACCTCCCACTATAGCAGAAAGGGTCTTTCTAGTAGGTGCACATCAAATCTAAGCTCTCTGAAGTGTTTTTCGAAAGTTATCAACACTTTTATGTTTGGCGTTCCGAAACCCACCTTATCTCAGGCTGAAAAGCGTTTTTGTGCATTGTGCCATAACTTTTCAGGAAAGCTTCAGAACATGAAATTTTAACCTCCCACTATAGCAGAAAGGGTCTTTCTAGTAGTTGCACATCAAATCTAAACTGTCTGAAGTGTTTTTCCAAAGTTATCAACACTTTTATGTTTGGCGTTCCGAAACCCACCTTATCTCAGGCTGAAAAGCGTTTTTACGCATTGTGCCATAACTTTTCAGGGAAGCTTCAGAACATGAAATTTTAACCTCCCACTATAGCAGAAAGGGTCTTTCTAGTAGGTGCACATCAAATCTAAGCTCTCTGAAGTGTTTTTCGAAAGTTATCAACACTTTTATGTTTGGCGTTCCGAAACCCACCTTATCTCAGGCTGAAAAGCGTTTTTGTGCATTGTGCCATAACTTTTCAGGAAAGCTTCAGAACATGAAATTTTAACCTCCCACTATAGCAGAAAGGGTCTTTCTAGTAGGTGCACATCAAATCTAAGCTCTCTGAAGTGTTTTTCGAAAGTTATCAACACTTTTATGTTTGGCGTTCCGAAACCCACCTTATCTCAGGCTGAAAAGCGTTTTTGTGCATTGTGCCATAACTTTTCAGGGAAGCTTCAGAACATGAAATTTTAACCTCCCACTATAGCAGAAAGGGTCTTTCTAGTAGTTGCACATCAAATCTAAACTGTCTGAAGTGTTTTTCAAAAGTTATCAACACTTTTATGTTTGGCGTTCCTAAACCCACCTTATCTCAGGCTGAAAAGCGTTTTTGTGCATTGTGCCATAACTTTTCAGGAAAGCTTCAGAACATGAAATTTTAACCTCCCACTATAGCAGAAAGGGTCTTTCTAGTAGTTGCACATCAAATCTAAACTGTCTGAAGTGTTTTTCCAAAGTTATCAACACTTTTATGTTTGGCGTTCCGAAACCCACCTTATCTCAGGCTGAAAAGCGTTTTTACGCATTGTGCCATAACTTTTCAGGGAAGCTTCAGAACATGTAATTTTAACCTCCCACTATAGCAGAAAGGGTCTTTCTAGTAGGTGCACATCAAATCTAAGCTCTCTGAAGTGTTTTTCGAAAGTTATCAACACTTTTATGTTTGGCGTTCCGAAACCCACCTTATCTCAGGCTGAAAAGCGTTTTTGTGCATTGTGCCATAACTTTTCAGGAAAGCTTCAGAACATGAAATTTTAACCTCCCACTATAGCAGAAAGGGTCTTTCTAGTAGGTGCACATCAAATCTAAGCTCTCTGAAGTGTTTTTCGAAAGTTATCAACACTTTTATGTTTGGCGTTCCGAAACCCACCTTATCTCAGGCTGAAAAGCGTTTTTGTGCATTGTGCCATAACTTTTCAGGGAAGCTTCAGAACATGAAATTTTAACCTCCCACTATAGCAGAAAGGGTCTTTCTAGTAGTTGCACATCAAATCTAAACTGTCTGAAGTGTTTTTCAAAAGTTATCAACACTTTTATGTTTGGCGTTCCTAAACCCACCTTATCTCAGGCTGAAAAGCGTTTTTGTGCATTGTGCCATAACTTTTCAGGAAAGCTTCAGAACATGAAATTTTAACCTCCCACTATAGCAGAAAGGGTCTTTCTAGTAGTTGCACATCAAATCTAAACTGTCTGAAGTGTTTTTCCAAAGTTATCAACACTTTTATGTTTGGCGTTCCGAAACCCACCTTATCTCAGGCTGAAAAGCGTTTTTACGCATTGTGCCATAACTTTTCAGGGAAGCTTCAGAACATGAAATTTTAACCTCCCACTATAGCAGAAAGGGTCTTTCTAGTAGGTGCACATCAAATCTAAGCTCTCTGAAGTGTTTTTCGAAAGTTATCAACACTTTTATGTTTGGCGTTCCGAAACCCACCTTATCTCAGGCTGAAAAGCGTTTTTGTGCATTGTGCCATAACTTTTCAGGAAAGCTTCAGAACATGAAATTTTAACCTCCCACTATAGCAGAAAGGGTCTTTCTAGTAGTTGCACATCAAATCTAAACTGTCTGAAGTGTTTTTCCAAAGTTATCAACACTTTTATGTTTGGCGTTCCGAAACCCACCTTATCTCAGGCTGAAAAGCGTTTTTACGCATTGTGCCATAACTTTTCAGGGAAGCTTCAGAACATGAAATTTTAACCTCCCACTATAGCAGAAAGGGTCTTTCTAGTAGGTGCACATCAAATCTAAGCTCTCTGAAGTGTTTTTCGAAAGTTATCAACACTTTTATGTTTGGCGTTCCGAAACCCACCTTATCTCAGGCTGAAAAGCGTTTTTGTGCATTGTGCCATAACTTTTCAGGAAAGCTTCAGAACATGAAATTTTAACCTCCCACTATAGCAGAAAGGGTCTTTCTAGTAGGTGCACATCAAATCTAAGCTCTCTGAAGTGTTTTTCGAAAGTTATCAACACTTTTATGTTTGGCGTTCCGAAACCCACCTTATCTCAGGCTGAAAAGCGTTTTTGTGCATTGTGCCATAACTTTTCAGGGAAGCTTCAGAACATGAAATTTTAACCTCCCACTATAGCAGAAAGGGTCTTTCTAGTAGTTGCACATCAAATCTAAACTGTCTGAAGTGTTTTTCAAAAGTTATCAACACTTTTATGTTTGGCGTTCCTAAACCCACCTTATCTCAGGCTGAAAAGCGTTTTTGTGCATTGTGCCATAACTTTTCAGGAAAGCTTCAGAACATGAAATTTTAACCTCCCACTATAGCAGAAAGGGTCTTTCTAGTAGTTGCACATCAAATCTAAACTGTCTGAAGTGTTTTTCCAAAGTTATCAACACTTTTATGTTTGGCGTTCCGAAACCCACCTTATCTCAGGCTGAAAAGCGTTTTTACGCATTGTGCCATAACTTTTCAGGGAAGCTTCAGAACATGAAATTTTAACCTCCCACTATAGCAGAAAGGGTCTTTCTAGTAGGTGCACATCAAATCTAAGCTCTCTGAAGTGTTTTTCGAAAGTTATCAACACTTTTATGTTTGGCGTTCCGAAACCCACCTTATCTCAGGCTGAAAAGCGTTTTTGTGCATTGTGCCATAACTTTTCAGGAAAGCTTCAGAACATGAAATTTTAACCTCCCACTATAGCAGAAAGGGTCTTTCTAGTAGGTGCACATCAAATCTAAGCTCTCTGAAGTGTTTTTCGAAAGTTATCAACACTTTTATGTTTGGCGTTCCGAAACCCACCTTATCTCAGGCTGAAAAGCGTTTTTGTGCATTGTGCCATAACTTTTCAGGGAAGCTTCAGAACATGAAATTTTAACCTCCCACTATAGCAGAAAGGGTCTTTCTAGTAGGTGCACATCAAATCTAAGCTCTCTGAAGTGTTTTTCGAAAGTTATCAACACTTTTATGTTTGGCGTTCCGAAACCCACCTTATCTCAGGCTGAAAAGCGTTTTTGTGCATTGTGCCATAACTTTTCAGGAAAGCTTCAGAACATGAAATTTTAACCTCCCACTATAGCAGAAAGGGTCTTTCTAGTAGTTGCACATCAAATCTAAACTGTCTGAAGTGTTTTTCCAAAGTTATCAACACTTTTATGTTTGGCGTTCCGAAACCCACCTTATCTCAGGCTGAAAAGCGTTTTTACGCATTGTGCCATAACTTTTCAGGGAAGCTTCAGAACATGAAATTTTAACCTCCCACTATAGCAGAAAGGGTCTTTCTAGTAGGTGCACATCAAATCTAAGCTCTCTGAAGTGTTTTTCGAAAGTTATCAACACTTTTATGTTTGGCGTTCCGAAACCCACCTTATCTCAGGCTGAAAAGCGTTTTTGTGCATTGTGCCATAACTTTTCAGGGAAGCTTCAGAACATGAAATTTTAACCTCCCACTATAGCAGAAAGGGTCTTTCTAGTAGTTGCACATCAAATCTAAACTGTCTGAAGTGTTTTTCCAAAGTTATCAACACTTTTATGTTTGGCGTTCCGAAACCCACCTTATCTCAGGCTGAAAAGCGTTTTTGTGCATTGTGCCATAACTTTTCAGGGAAGCTTCAGAACATGAAATTTTAACCTCCCACTATAGCAGAAAGGGTCTTTCTAGTAGTTGCACATCAAATCTAAGCTGTCTGAAGTGTTTTTCAAAAGTTATCAACACTTTTATGTTTGGCGTTCCGAAACCCACCTTATCTCAGGCTGAAAAGCGTTTTTGTGCATTGTGCCATAACTTTTCAGGAAAGCTTCAGAACATGAAATTTTAACCTCCCACTATAGCAGAAAGGGTCTTTCTAGTAGTTGCACATCAAATCTAAACTGTCTGAAGTGTTTTTCCAAAGTTATCAACACTTTTATGTTTGGCGTTCCGAAACCCACCTTATCTCAGGCTGAAAAGCGTTTTTGTGCATTGTGCCATAACTTTTCAGGAAAGCTTCAGAACATGAAATTTTAACCTCCCACTATAGCAGAAAGGGTCTTTCTAGTAGTTGCACATCAAATCTAAGCTGTCTGAAGTGTTTTTCAAAAGTTATCAACACTTTTATGTTTGGCGTTCCGAAACCCACCTTATCTCAGGCTGAAAAGCGTTTTTGTGCATTGTGCCATAACTTTTCAGGAAAGCTTCAGAACATGAAATTTTAACCTCCCACTATAGCAGAAAGGGTCTTTCTAGTAGTTGCACATCAAATCTAAACTGTCTGAAGTGTTTTTCCAAAGTTATCAACACTTTTATGTTTGGCGTTCCGAAACCCACCTTATCTCAGGCTGAAAAGCGTTTTTACGCATTGTGCCATAACTTTTCAGGGAAGCTTCAGAACATGAAATTTTAACCTCCCACTATAGCAGAAAGGGTCTTTCTAGTAGGTGCACATCAAATCTAAGCTCTCTGAAGTGTTTTTCGAAAGTTATCAACACTTTTATGTTTGGCGTTCCGAAACCCACCTTATCTCAGGCTGAAAAGCGTTTTTGTGCATTGTGCCATAACTTTTCAGGGAAGCTTCAGAACATGAAATTTTAACCTCCCACTATAGCAGAAAGGGTCTTTCTAGTAGTTGCACATCAAATCTAAACTGTCTGAAGTGTTTTTCCAAAGTTATTAACACTTTTATGTTTGGCGTTCCGAAACCCACCTTATCTCAGGCTGAAAAGCGTTTTTGTGCATTGTGCCATAACTTTTCAGGGAAGCTTCAGAACATGAAATTTTAACCTCCCACTATAGTAGAAAGGGTCTTTCTAGTAGTTGCACATCAAATCTAAACTGTCTGAAGTGTTTTTCCAAAGTTATCAACACTTTTATGTTTGGCGTTCCGAAACCCACCTTATCTCAGGCTGAAAAGCGTTTTTGTGCATTGTGCCATAACTTTTCAGGGAAGCTTCAGAACATGAAATTTTAACCTCCCACTATAGCAGAAAGGGTCTTTCTAGTAGGTGCACATCAAATCTAAGCTCTCTGAAGTGTTTTTCGAAAGTTATCAACACTTTTATGTTTGGCGTTCCGAAACCCACCTTATCTCAGGCTGAAAAGCGTTTTTGTGCATTGTGCCATAACTTTTCAGGGAAGCTTCAGAACATGAAATTTTAACCTCCCACTATAGCAGAAAGGGTCTTTCTAGTAGTTGCACATCAAATCTAAACTGTCTGAAGTGTTTTTCCAAAGTTATTAACACTTTTATGTTTGGCGTTCCGAAACCCACCTTATCTCAGGCTGAAAAGCGTTTTTGTGCATTGTGCCATAACTTTTCAGGGAAGCTTCAGAACATGAAATTTTAACCTCCCACTATAGCAGAAAGGGTCTTTCTAGTAGTTGCACATCAAATCTAAACTGTCTGAAGTGTTTTTCCAAAGTTATCAACACTTTTATGTTTGGCGTTCCGAAACCCACCTTATCTCAGGCTGAAAAGCGTTTTTGTGCATTGTGCCATAACTTTTCAGGGAAGCTTCAGAACATGAAATTTTAACCTCCCACTATAGCAGAAAGGGTCTTTCTAGTAGGTGCACATCAAATCTAAGCTCTCTGAAGTGTTTTTCGAAAGTTATCAACACTTTTATGTTTGGCGTTCCGAAACCCACCTTATCTCAGGCTGAAAAGCGTTTTTGTGCATTGTGCCATAACTTTTCAGGAAAGCTTCAGAACATGAAATTTTAATCTCCCACTATAGCAGAAAGGGTCTTTCTAGTAGTTGCACATCAAATCTAAACTGTCTGAAGTGTTTTTCCAAAGTTATCAACACTTTTATGTTTGGCGTTCCGAAACCCACCTTATCTCAGGCTGAAAAGCGTTTTTACGCATTGTGCCATAACTTTTCAGGGAAGCTTCAGAACATGAAATTTTAACCTCCCACTATAGCAGAAAGGGTCTTTCTAGTAGGTGCACATCAAATCTAAGCTCTCTGAAGTGTTTTTCGAAAGTTATCAACACTTTTATGTTTGGCGTTCCGAAACCCACCTTATCTCAGGCTGAAAAGCGTTTTTGTGCATTGTGCCATAACTTTTCAGGGAAGCTTCAGAACATGAAATTTTAACCTCCCACTATAGCAGAAAGGGTCTTTCTAGTAGTTGCACATCAAATCTAAACTGTCTGAAGTGTTTTTCCAAAGTTATCAACACTTTTATGTTTGGCGTTCCGAAACCCACCTTATCTCAGGCTGAAAAGCGTTTTTGTGCATTGTGCCATAACTTTTCAGGGAAGCTTCAGAACATGAAATTTTAACCTACCACTATAGCAGAAAGGGTCTTTCTAGTAGGTGCACATCAAATCTAAGCTCTCTGAAGTGTTTTTCGAAAGTTATCAACACTTTTATGTTTGGCGTTCCGAAACCCACCTTATCTCAGGCTGAAAAGCGTTTTTGTGCATTGTGCCATAACTTTTCAGGAAAGCTTCAGAACATGAAATTTTAACCTCCCACTATAGCAGAAAGGGTCTTTCTAGTAGTTGCACATCAAATCTAAACTGTCTGAAGTGTTTTTCCAAAGTTATCAACACTTTTATGTTTGGCGTTCCGAAACCCACCTTATCTCAGGCTGAAAAGCGTTTTTACGCATTGTGCCATAACTTTTCAGGGAAGCTTCAGAACATGAAATTTTAACCTCCCACTATAGCAGAAAGGGTCTTTCTAGTAGGTGCACATCAAATCTAAGCTCTCTGAAGTGTTTTTCGAAAGTTATCAACACTTTTATGTTTGGCGTTCCGAAACCCACCTTATCTCAGGCTGAAAAGCGTTTTTGTGCATTGTGCCATAACTTTTCAGGAAAGCTTCAGAACATGAAATTTTAACCTCCCACTATAGCAGAAAGTGTCTTTCTAGTAGTTGCACATCAAATCTAAACTGTCTGAAGTGTTTTTCCAAAGTTATTAACACTTTTATGTTTGGCGTTCCGAAACCCACCTTATCTCAGGCTGAAAAGCGTTTTTGTGCATTGTGCCATAACTTTTCAGGGAAGCTTCAGAACATGAAATTTTAACCTCCCACTATAGCAGAAAGGGTCTTTCTAGTAGTTGCACATCAAATCTAAACTGCCTGAAGTGTTTTTCCAAAGTTATCAACACTTTTATGTTTGGCGTTCCGAAACCCACCTTATCTCAGGCTGAAAAGCGTTTTTGTGCATTGTGCCATAACTTTTCAGGGAAGCTTCAGAACATGAAATTTTAACCTCCCACTATAGCAGAAAGGGTCTTTCTAGTAGTTGCACATCAAATCTAAACTGTCTGAAGTGTTTTTCTAAAGTTATCAACACTTTTATGTTTGGCGTTCCGAAACCCACCTTATCTCAGGCTGAAAAGCGTTTTTGTGCATTGTGCCATAACTTTTCAGGGAAGCTTCAGAACATGAAATTTTAACCTCCCACTATAGCAGAAAGGGTCTTTCTAGTAGTTGCACATCAAATCTAAACTGTCTGAAGTGTTTTTCCAAAGTTATCAACACTTTTATGTTTGGCGTTCCGAAACCCACCTTATCTCAGGCTGAAAAGCGTTTTTACGCATTGTGCCATAACTTTTCAGGGAAGCTTCAGAACATGAAATTTTAACCTCCCACTATAGCAGAAAGGGTCTTTCTAGTAGGTGCACATCAAATCTAAGCTCTCTGAAGTGTTTTTCGAAAGTTATCAACACTTTTATGTTTGGCGTTCCGAAACCCACCTTATCTCAGGCTGAAAAGCGTTTTTGTGCATTGTGCCATAACTTTTCAGGGAAGCTTCAGAACATGAAATTTTAACCTCCCACTATAGCAGAAAGGGTCTTTCTAGTAGTTGCACATCAAATCAAAACTGTCTGAAGTGTTTTTCCAAAGTTATTAACACTTTTATGTTTGGCGTTCCGAAACCCACCTTATCTCAGGCTGAAAAGCGTTTTTGTGCATTGTGCCATAACTTTTCAGGGAAGCTTCAGAACATGAAATTTTAACCTCCCACTATAGCAGAAAGGGTCTTTCTAGTAGTTGCACATCAAATCTAAACTGTCTGAAGTGTTTTTCCAAAGTTATTAACACTTTTATGTTTGGCGTTCCGAAACCCACCTTATCTCAGGCTGAAAAGCGTTTTTGTGCATTGTGCCATAACTTTTCAGGGAAGCTTCAGAACATGAAATTTTAACCTCCCACTATAGCAGAAAGGGTCTTTCTAGTAGTTGCACATCAAATCTAAACTGTCTGAAGTGTTTTTCCAAAGTTATCAACACTTTTATGTTTGGCGTTCCGAAACCCACCTTATCTCAGGCTGAAAAGCGTTTTTGTGCATTGTGCCATAACTTTTCAGGAAAGCTTCAGAACATGAAATTTTAACCTCCCACTATAGCAGAAAGGGTCTTTCTAGTAGTTGCACATCAAATCTAAACTGTCTGAAGTGTTTTTCCAAAGTTATCAACACTTTTATGTTTGGCGTTCCGAAACCCACCTTATCTCAGGCTGAAAAGCGTTTTTACGCATTGTGCCATAACTTTTCAGGGAAGCTTCAGAACATGAAATTTTAACCTCCCACTATAGCAGAAAGGGTCTTTCTAGTAGGTGCACATCAAATCTAAGCTCTCTGAAGTGTTTTTCGAAAGTTATCAACACTTTTATGTTTGGCGTTCCGAAACCCACCTTATCTCAGGCTGAAAAGCGTTTTTGTGCATTGTGCCATAACTTTTCAGGGAAGCTTCGGAACATGAAATTTTAACCTCCCACTATAGCAGAAAGGGTCTTTCTAGTAGTTGCACATCAAATCTAAACTGTCTGAAGTGTTTTTCCAAAGTTATCAACACTTTTATGTTTGGCGTTCCGAAACCCACCTTATCTCAGGCTGAAAAGCGTTTTTGTGCATTGTGCCATAACTTTTCAGGGAAGCTTCAGAACATGAAATTTTAACCTCCCACTATAGCAGAAAGGGTCTTTCTAGTAGGTGCACATCAAATCTAAGCTCTCTGAAGTGTTTTTCGAAAGTTATCAACACTTTTATGTTTGGCGTTCCGAAACCCACCTTATCTCAGGCTGAAAAGCGTTTTTGTGCATTGTGCCATAACTTTTCAGGAAAGCTTCAGAACATGAAATTTTAATCTCCCACTATAGCAGAAAGGGTCTTTCTAGTAGTTGCACATCAAATCTAAACTGTCTGAAGTGTTTTTCCAAAGTTATCAACACTTTTATGTTTGGCGTTCCGAAACCCACCTTATCTCAGGCTGAAAAGCGTTTTTACGCATTGTGCCATAACTTTTCAGGGAAGCTTCAGAACATGAAATTTTAACCTCCCACTATAGCAGAAAGGGTCTTTCTAGTAGGTGCACATCAAATCTAAGCTCTCTGAAGTGTTTTTCGAAAGTTATCAACACTTTTATGTTTGGCGTTCCGAAACCCACCTTATCTCAGGCTGAAAAGCGTTTTTGTGCATTGTGCCATAACTTTTCAGGGAAGCTTCAGAACATGAAATTTTAACCTCCCACTATAGCAGAAAGGGTCTTTCTAGTAGTTGCACATCAAATCTAAACTGTCTGAAGTGTTTTTCCAAAGTTATTAACACTTTTATGTTTGGCGTTCCGAAACCCACCTTATCTCAGGCTGAAAAGCGTTTTTGTGCATTGTGCCATAACTTTTCAGGGAAGCTTCAGAACATGAAATTTTAACCTCCCACTATAGCAGAAAGGGTCTTTCTAGTAGTTGCACATCAAATCTAAACTGTCTGAAGTGTTTTTCCAAAGTTATCAACACTTTTATGTTTGGCGTTCCGAAACCCACCTTATCTCAGGCTGAAAAGCGTTTTTGTGCATTGTGCCATAACTTTTCAGGGAAGCTTCAGAACATGAAATTTTAACCTCCCACTATAGCAGAAAGGGTCTTTCTAGTAGTTGCACATCAAATCTAAACTGTCTGAAGTGTTTTTCCAAAGTTATCAACACTTTTATGTTTGGCGTTCCGAAACCCACCTTATCTCAGGCTGAAAAGCGTTTTTGTGCATTGTGCCATAACTTTTCAGGGAAGCTTCAGAACATGAAATTTTAACCTACCACTATAGCAGAAAGGGTCTTTCTAGTAGGTGCACATCAAATCTAAGCTCTCTGAAGTGTTTTTCGAAAGTTATCAACACTTTTATGTTTGGCGTTCCGAAACCCACCTTATCTCAGGCTGAAAAGCGTTTTTGTGCATTGTGCCATAACTTTTCAGGAAAGCTTCAGAACATGAAATTTTAACCTCCCACTATAGCAGAAAGGGTCTTTCTAGTAGTTGCACATCAAATCTAAACTGTCTGAAGTGTTTTTCCAAAGTTATCAACACTTTTATGTTTGGCGTTCCGAAACCCACCTTATCTCAGGCTGAAAAGCGTTTTTACGCATTGTGCCATAACTTTTCAGGGAAGCTTCAGAACATGAAATTTTAACCTCCCACTATAGCAGAAAGGGTCTTTCTAGTAGGTGCACATCAAATCTAAGCTCTCTGAAGTGTTTTTCGAAAGTTATCAACACTTTTATGTTTGGCGTTCCGAAACCCACCTTATCTCAGGCTGAAAAGCGTTTTTGTGCATTGTGCCATAACTTTTCAGGAAAGCTTCAGAACATGAAATTTTAACCTCCCACTATAGCAGAAAGTGTCTTTCTAGTAGTTGCACATCAAATCTAAACTGTCTGAAGTGTTTTTCCAAAGTTATTAACACTTTTATGTTTGGCGTTCCGAAACCCACCTTATCTCAGGCTGAAAAGCGTTTTTGTGCATTGTGCCATAACTTTTCAGGGAAGCTTCAGAACATGAAATTTTAACCTCCCACTATAGCAGAAAGGGTCTTTCTAGTAGTTGCACATCAAATCTAAACTGCCTGAAGTGTTTTTCCAAAGTTATCAACACTTTTATGTTTGGCGTTCCGAAACCCACCTTATCTCAGGCTGAAAAGCGTTTTTGTGCATTGTGCCATAACTTTTCAGGGAAGCTTCAGAACATGAAATTTTAACCTCCCACTATAGCAGAAAGGGTCTTTCTAGTAGTTGCACATCAAATCTAAACTGTCTGAAGTGTTTTTCTAAAGTTATCAACACTTTTATGTTTGGCGTTCCGAAACCCACCTTATCTCAGGCTGAAAAGCGTTTTTGTGCATTGTGCCATAACTTTTCAGGGAAGCTTCAGAACATGAAATTTTAACCTCCCACTATAGCAGAAAGGGTCTTTCTAGTAGTTGCACATCAAATCTAAACTGTCTGAAGTGTTTTTCCAAAGTTATCAACACTTTTATGTTTGGCGTTCCGAAACCCACCTTATCTCAGGCTGAAAAGCGTTTTTACGCATTGTGCCATAACTTTTCAGGGAAGCTTCAGAACATGAAATTTTAACCTCCCACTATAGCAGAAAGGGTCTTTCTAGTAGGTGCACATCAAATCTAAGCTCTCTGAAGTGTTTTTCGAAAGTTATCAACACTTTTATGTTTGGCGTTCCGAAACCCACCTTATCTCAGGCTGAAAAGCGTTTTTGTGCATTGTGCCATAACTTTTCAGGGAAGCTTCAGAACATGAAATTTTAACCTCCCACTATAGCAGAAAGGGTCTTTCTAGTAGTTGCACATCAAATCAAAACTGTCTGAAGTGTTTTTCCAAAGTTATTAACACTTTTATGTTTGGCGTTCCGAAACCCACCTTATCTCAGGCTGAAAAGCGTTTTTGTGCATTGTGCCATAACTTTTCAGGGAAGCTTCAGAACATGAAATTTTAACCTCCCACTATAGCAGAAAGGGTCTTTCTAGTAGTTGCACATCAAATCTAAACTGTCTGAAGTGTTTTTCCAAAGTTATTAACACTTTTATGTTTGGCGTTCCGAAACCCACCTTATCTCAGGCTGAAAAGCGTTTTTACGCATTGTGCCATAACTTTTCAGGGAAGCTTCAGAACATGAAATTTTAACCTCCCACTATAGCAGAAAGGGTCTTTCTAGTAGGTGCACATCAAATCTAAGCTCTCTGAAGTGTTTTTCGAAAGTTATCAACACTTTTATGTTTGGCGTTCCGAAACCCACCTTATCTCAGGCTGAAAAGCGTTTTTGTGCATTGTGCCATAACTTTTCAGGAAAGCTTCAGAACATGAAATTTTAACCTCCCACTATAGCAGAAAGTGTCTTTCTAGTAGTTGCACATCAAATCTAAACTGTCTGAAGTGTTTTTCCAAAGTTATTAACACTTTTATGTTTGGCGTTCCGAAACCCACCTTATCTCAGGCTGAAAAGCGTTTTTGTGCATTGTGCCATAACTTTTCAGGGAAGCTTCAGAACATGAAATTTTAACCTCCCACTATAGCAGAAAGGGTCTTTCTAGTAGTTGCACATCAAATCTAAACTGCCTGAAGTGTTTTTCCAAAGTTATCAACACTTTTATGTTTGGCGTTCCGAAACCCACCTTATCTCAGGCTGAAAAGCGTTTTTGTGCATTGTGCCATAACTTTTCAGGGAAGCTTCAGAACATGAAATTTTAACCTCCCACTATAGCAGAAAGGGTCTTTCTAGTAGTTGCACATCAAATCTAAACTGTCTGAAGTGTTTTTCTAAAGTTATCAACACTTTTATGTTTGGCGTTCCGAAACCCACCTTATCTCAGGCTGAAAAGCGTTTTTGTGCATTGTGCCATAACTTTTCAGGGAAGCTTCAGAACATGAAATTTTAACCTCCCACTATAGCAGAAAGGGTCTTTCTAGTAGTTGCACATCAAATCTAAACTGTCTGAAGTGTTTTTCCAAAGTTATCAACACTTTTATGTTTGGCGTTCCGAAACCCACCTTATCTCAGGCTGAAAAGCGTTTTTACGCATTGTGCCATAACTTTTCAGGGAAGCTTCAGAACATGAAATTTTAACCTCCCACTATAGCAGAAAGGGTCTTTCTAGTAGGTGCACATCAAATCTAAGCTCTCTGAAGTGTTTTTCGAAAGTTATCAACACTTTTATGTTTGGCGTTCCGAAACCCACCTTATCTCAGGCTGAAAAGCGTTTTTGTGCATTGTGCCATAACTTTTCAGGGAAGCTTCAGAACATGAAATTTTAACCTCCCACTATAGCAGAAAGGGTCTTTCTAGTAGTTGCACATCAAATCAAAACTGTCTGAAGTGTTTTTCCAAAGTTATTAACACTTTTATGTTTGGCGTTCCGAAACCCACCTTATCTCAGGCTGAAAAGCGTTTTTGTGCATTGTGCCATAACTTTTCAGGGAAGCTTCAGAACATGAAATTTTAACCTCCCACTATAGCAGAAAGGGTCTTTCTAGTAGTTGCACATCAAATCTAAACTGTCTGAAGTGTTTTTCCAAAGTTATTAACACTTTTATGTTTGGCGTTCCGAAACCCACCTTATCTCAGGCTGAAAAGCGTTTTTGTGCATTGTGCCATAACTTTTCAGGGAAGCTTCAGAACATGAAATTTTAACCTCCCACTATAGCAGAAAGGGTCTTTCTAGTAGTTGCACATCAAATCTAAACTGTCTGAAGTGTTTTTCCAAAGTTATCAACACTTTTATGTTTGGCGTTCCGAAACCCACCTTATCTCAGGCTGAAAAGCGTTTTTGTGCATTGTGCCATAACTTTTCAGGAAAGCTTCAGAACATGAAATTTTAACCTCCCACTATAGCAGAAAGGGTCTTTCTAGTAGTTGCACATCAAATCTAAACTGTCTGAAGTGTTTTTCCAAAGTTATCAACACTTTTATGTTTGGCGTTCCGAAACCCACCTTATCTCAGGCTGAAAAGCGTTTTTACGCATTGTGCCATAACTTTTCAGGGAAGCTTCAGAACATGAAATTTTAACCTCCCACTATAGCAGAAAGGGTCTTTCTAGTAGGTGCACATCAAATCTAAGCTCTCTGAAGTGTTTTTCGAAAGTTATCAACACTTTTATGTTTGGCGTTCCGAAACCCACCTTATCTCAGGCTGAAAAGCGTTTTTGTGCATTGTGCCATAACTTTTCAGGGAAGCTTCGGAACATGAAATTTTAACCTCCCACTATAGCAGAAAGGGTCTTTCTAGTAGTTGCACATCAAATCTAAACTGTCTGAAGTGTTTTTCCAAAGTTATCAACACTTTTATGTTTGGCGTTCCGAAACCCACCTTATCTCAGGCTGAAAAGCGTTTTTGTGCATTGTGCCATAACTTTTCAGGGAAGCTTCAGAACATGAAATTTTAACCTCCCACTATAGCAGAAAGGGTCTTTCTAGTAGGTGCACATCAAATCTAAGCTCTCTGAAGTGTTTTTCGAAAGTTATCAACACTTTTATGTTTGGCGTTCCGAAACCCACCTTATCTCAGGCTGAAAAGCGTTTTTGTGCATTGTGCCATAACTTTTCAGGAAAGCTTCAGAACATGAAATTTTAATCTCCCACTATAGCAGAAAGGGTCTTTCTAGTAGTTGCACATCAAATCTAAACTGTCTGAAGTGTTTTTCCAAAGTTATCAACACTTTTATGTTTGGCGTTCCGAAACCCACCTTATCTCAGGCTGAAAAGCGTTTTTACGCATTGTGCCATAACTTTTCAGGGAAGCTTCAGAACATGAAATTTTAACCTCCCACTATAGCAGAAAGGGTCTTTCTAGTAGGTGCACATCAAATCTAAGCTCTCTGAAGTGTTTTTCGAAAGTTATCAACACTTTTATGTTTGGCGTTCCGAAACCCACCTTATCTCAGGCTGAAAAGCGTTTTTGTGCATTGTGCCATAACTTTTCAGGGAAGCTTCAGAACATGAAATTTTAACCTCCCACTATAGCAGAAAGGGTCTTTCTAGTAGTTGCACATCAAATCTAAACTGTCTGAAGTGTTTTTCCAAAGTTATTAACACTTTTATGTTTGGCGTTCCGAAACCCACCTTATCTCAGGCTGAAAAGCGTTTTTGTGCATTGTGCCATAACTTTTCAGGGAAGCTTCAGAACATGAAATTTTAACCTCCCACTATAGCAGAAAGGGTCTTTCTAGTAGTTGCACATCAAATCTAAACTGTCTGAAGTGTTTTTCCAAAGTTATCAACACTTTTATGTTTGGCGTTCCGAAACCCACCTTATCTCAGGCTGAAAAGCGTTTTTGTGCATTGTGCCATAACTTTTCAGGGAAGCTTCAGAACATGAAATTTTAACCTACCACTATAGCAGAAAGGGTCTTTCTAGTAGGTGCACATCAAATCTAAGCTCTCTGAAGTGTTTTTCGAAAGTTATCAACACTTTTATGTTTGGCGTTCCGAAACCCACCTTATCTCAGGCTGAAAAGCGTTTTTGTGCATTGTGCCATAACTTTTCAGGAAAGCTTCAGAACATGAAATTTTAACCTCCCACTATAGCAGAAAGGGTCTTTCTAGTAGTTGCACATCAAATCTAAACTGTCTGAAGTGTTTTTCCAAAGTTATCAACACTTTTATGTTTGGCGTTCCGAAACCCACCTTATCTCAGGCTGAAAAGCGTTTTTACGCATTGTGCCATAACTTTTCAGGGAAGCTTCAGAACATGAAATTTTAACCTCCCACTATAGCAGAAAGGGTCTTTCTAGTAGGTGCACATCAAATCTAAGCTCTCTGAAGTGTTTTTCGAAAGTTATCAACACTTTTATGTTTGGCGTTCCGAAACCCACCTTATCTCAGGCTGAAAAGCGTTTTTGTGCATTGTGCCATAACTTTTCAGGAAAGCTTCAGAACATGAAATTTTAACCTCCCACTATAGCAGAAAGTGTCTTTCTAGTAGTTGCACATCAAATCTAAACTGTCTGAAGTGTTTTTCCAAAGTTATTAACACTTTTATGTTTGGCGTTCCGAAACCCACCTTATCTCAGGCTGAAAAGCGTTTTTGTGCATTGTGCCATAACTTTTCAGGGAAGCTTCAGAACATGAAATTTTAACCTCCCACTATAGCAGAAAGGGTCTTTCTAGTAGTTGCACATCAAATCTAAACTGCCTGAAGTGTTTTTCCAAAGTTATCAACACTTTTATGTTTGGCGTTCCGAAACCCACCTTATCTCAGGCTGAAAAGCGTTTTTGTGCATTGTGCCATAACTTTTCAGGGAAGCTTCAGAACATGAAATTTTAACCTCCCACTATAGCAGAAAGGGTCTTTCTAGTAGTTGCACATCAAATCTAAACTGTCTGAAGTGTTTTTCCAAAGTTATCAACACTTTTATGTTTGGCGTTCCGAAACCCACCTTATCTCAGGCTGAAAAGCGTTTTTGTGCATTGTGCCATAACTTTTCAGGGAAGCTTCAGAACATGAAATTTTAACCTCCCACTATAGCAGAAAGGGTCTTTCTAGTAGTTGCACATCAAATCTAAACTGTCTGAAGTGTTTTTCCAAAGTTATCAACACTTTTATGTTTGGCGTTCCGAAACCCACCTTATCTCAGGCTGAAAAGCGTTTTTACACATTGTGCCATAACTTTTCAGGGAAGCTTCAGAACATGAAATTTTAACCTCCCACTATAGCAGAAAGGGTCTTTCTAGTAGTTGCACATCAAATCAAAACTGTCTGAAGTGTTTTTCCAAAGTTATTAACACTTTTATGTTTGGCGTTCCGAAACCCACCTTATCTCAGGCTGAAAAGCGTTTTTGTGCATTGTGCCATAACTTTACAGGGAAGCTTCAGAACATGAAATTTTAACCTCCCACTATAGCAGAAAGGGTCTTTCTAGTAGTTGCACATCAAATCTAAACTGTCTGAAGTGTTTTTCCAAAGTTATCAACACTTTTATGTTTGGCGTTCCGAAACCCACCTTATCTCAGGCTGAAAAGCGTTTTTGTGCATTGTGCCATAACTTTTCAGGGAAGCTTCAGAACATGAAATTTTAACCTCCCACTATAGCAGAAAGGGTCTTTCTAGTAGGTGCACATCAAATCTAAGCTCTCTGAAGTGTTTTTCGAAAGTTATCAACACTTTTATGTTTGGCGTTCCGAAACCCACCTTATCTCAGGCTGAAAAGCGTTTTTGTGCATTGTGCCATAACTTTTCAGGAAAGCTTCAGAACATGAAATTTTAACCTCCCACTATAGCAGAAAGGGTCTTTCTAGTAGTTGCACATCAAATCTAAACTGTCTGAAGTGTTTTTCCAAAGTTATCAACACTTTTATGTTTGGCGTTCCGAAACCCACCTTATCTCAGGCTGAAAAGCGTTTTTACGCATTGTGCCATAACTTTTCAGGGAAGCTTCAGAACATGAAATTTTAACCTCCCACTATAGCAGAAAGGGTCTTTCTAGTAGGTGCACATCAAATCTAAGCTCTCTGAAGTGTTTTTCGAAAGTTATCAACACTTTTATGTTTGGCGTTCCGAAACCCACCTTATCTCAGGCTGAAAAGCGTTTTTGTGCATTGTGCCATAACTTTTCAGGAAAGCTTCAGAACATGAAATTTTAACCTCCCACTATAGCAGAAAGGGTCTTTCTAGTAGGTGCACATCAAATCTAAGCTCTCTGAAGTGTTTTTCGAAAGTTATCAACACTTTTATGTTTGGCGTTCCGAAACCCACCTTATCTCAGGCTGAAAAGCGTTTTTGTGCATTGTGCCATAACTTTTCAGGGAAGCTTCAGAACATGAAATTTTAACCTCCCACTATAGCAGAAAGGGTCTTTCTAGTAGTTGCACATCAAATCTAAACTGTCTGAAGTGTTTTTCAAAAGTTATCAACACTTTTATGTTTGGCGTTCCTAAACCCACCTTATCTCAGGCTGAAAAGCGTTTTTGTGCATTGTGCCATAACTTTTCAGGAAAGCTTCAGAACATGAAATTTTAACCTCCCACTATAGCAGAAAGGGTCTTTCTAGTAGTTGCACATCAAATCTAAACTGTCTGAAGTGTTTTTCCAAAGTTATCAACACTTTTATGTTTGGCGTTCCGAAACCCACCTTATCTCAGGCTGAAAAGCGTTTTTGTGCATTGTGCCATAACTTTTCAGGGAAGCTTCAGAACATGAAATTTTAACCTCCCACTATAGCAGAAAGGGTCTTTCTAGTAGTTGCACATCAAATCTAAACTGCCTGAAGTGTTTTTCCAAAGTTATCAACACTTTTATGTTTGGCGTTCCGAAACCCACCTTATCTCAGGCTGAAAAGCGTTTTTGTGCATTGTGCCATAACTTTTCAGGGAAGCTTCAGAACATGAAATTTTAACCTCCCACTATAGCAGAAAGGGTCTTTCTAGTAGTTGCACATCAAATCTAAACTGTCTGAAGTGTTTTTCTAAAGTTATCAACACTTTTATGTTTGGCGTTCCGAAACCCACCTTATCTCAGGCTGAAAAGCGTTTTTGTGCATTGTGCCATAACTTTTCAGGGAAGCTTCAGAACATGAAATTTTAACCTCCCACTATAGCAGAAAGGGTCTTTCTAGTAGTTGCACATCAAATCTAAACTGTCTGAAGTGTTTTTCCAAAGTTATCAACACTTTTATGTTTGGCGTTCCGAAACCCACCTTATCTCAGGCTGAAAAGCGTTTTTACGCATTGTGCCATAACTTTTCAGGGAAGCTTCAGAACATGAAATTTTAACCTCCCACTATAGCAGAAAGGGTCTTTCTAGTAGGTGCACATCAAATCTAAGCTCTCTGAAGTGTTTTTCGAAAGTTATCAACACTTTTATGTTTGGCGTTCCGAAACCCACCTTATCTCAGGCTGAAAAGCGTTTTTGTGCATTGTGCCATAACTTTTCAGGGAAGCTTCAGAACATGAAATTTTAACCTCCCACTATAGCAGAAAGGGTCTTTCTAGTAGTTGCACATCAAATCAAAACTGTCTGAAGTGTTTTTCCAAAGTTATTAACACTTTTATGTTTGGCGTTCCGAAACCCACCTTATCTCAGGCTGAAAAGCGTTTTTGTGCATTGTGCCATAACTTTTCAGGGAAGCTTCAGAACATGAAATTTTAACCTCCCACTATAGCAGAAAGGGTCTTTCTAGTAGTTGCACATCAAATCTAAACTGTCTGAAGTGTTTTTCCAAAGTTATTAACACTTTTATGTTTGGCGTTCCGAAACCCACCTTATCTCAGGCTGAAAAGCGTTTTTGTGCATTGTGCCATAACTTTTCAGGGAAGCTTCAGAACATGAAATTTTAACCTCCCACTATAGCAGAAAGGGTCTTTCTAGTAGTTGCACATCAAATCTAAACTGTCTGAAGTGTTTTTCCAAAGTTATCAACACTTTTATGTTTGGCGTTCCGAAACCCACCTTATCTCAGGCTGAAAAGCGTTTTTGTGCATTGTGCCATAACTTTTCAGGAAAGCTTCAGAACATGAAATTTTAACCTCCCACTATAGCAGAAAGGGTCTTTCTAGTAGTTGCACATCAAATCTAAACTGTCTGAAGTGTTTTTCCAAAGTTATCAACACTTTTATGTTTGGCGTTCCGAAACCCACCTTATCTCAGGCTGAAAAGCGTTTTTACGCATTGTGCCATAACTTTTCAGGGAAGCTTCAGAACATGAAATTTTAACCTCCCACTATAGCAGAAAGGGTCTTTCTAGTAGGTGCACATCAAATCTAAGCTCTCTGAAGTGTTTTTCGAAAGTTATCAACACTTTTATGTTTGGCGTTCCGAAACCCACCTTATCTCAGGCTGAAAAGCGTTTTTGTGCATTGTGCCATAACTTTTCAGGGAAGCTTCGGAACATGAAATTTTAACCTCCCACTATAGCAGAAAGGGTCTTTCTAGTAGTTGCACATCAAATCTAAACTGTCTGAAGTGTTTTTCCAAAGTTATCAACACTTTTATGTTTGGCGTTCCGAAACCCACCTTATCTCAGGCTGAAAAGCGTTTTTGTGCATTGTGCCATAACTTTTCAGGGAAGCTTCAGAACATGAAATTTTAACCTCCCACTATAGCAGAAAGGGTCTTTCTAGTAGGTGCACATCAAATCTAAGCTCTCTGAAGTGTTTTTCGAAAGTTATCAACACTTTTATGTTTGGCGTTCCGAAACCCACCTTATCTCAGGCTGAAAAGCGTTTTTGTGCATTGTGCCATAACTTTTCAGGAAAGCTTCAGAACATGAAATTTTAATCTCCCACTATAGCAGAAAGGGTCTTTCTAGTAGTTGCACATCAAATCTAAACTGTCTGAAGTGTTTTTCCAAAGTTATCAACACTTTTATGTTTGGCGTTCCGAAACCCACCTTATCTCAGGCTGAAAAGCGTTTTTACGCATTGTGCCATAACTTTTCAGGGAAGCTTCAGAACATGAAATTTTAACCTCCCACTATAGCAGAAAGGGTCTTTCTAGTAGGTGCACATCAAATCTAAGCTCTCTGAAGTGTTTTTCGAAAGTTATCAACACTTTTATGTTTGGCGTTCCGAAACCCACCTTATCTCAGGCTGAAAAGCGTTTTTGTGCATTGTGCCATAACTTTTCAGGGAAGCTTCAGAACATGAAATTTTAACCTCCCACTATAGCAGAAAGGGTCTTTCTAGTAGTTGCACATCAAATCTAAACTGTCTGAAGTGTTTTTCCAAAGTTATTAACACTTTTATGTTTGGCGTTCCGAAACCCACCTTATCTCAGGCTGAAAAGCGTTTTTGTGCATTGTGCCATAACTTTTCAGGGAAGCTTCAGAACATGAAATTTTAACCTCCCACTATAGCAGAAAGGGTCTTTCTAGTAGTTGCACATCAAATCTAAACTGTCTGAAGTGTTTTTCCAAAGTTATCAACACTTTTATGTTTGGCGTTCCGAAACCCACCTTATCTCAGGCTGAAAAGCGTTTTTGTGCATTGTGCCATAACTTTTCAGGGAAGCTTCAGAACATGAAATTTTAACCTACCACTATAGCAGAAAGGGTCTTTCTAGTAGGTGCACATCAAATCTAAGCTCTCTGAAGTGTTTTTCGAAAGTTATCAACACTTTTATGTTTGGCGTTCCGAAACCCACCTTATCTCAGGCTGAAAAGCGTTTTTGTGCATTGTGCCATAACTTTTCAGGAAAGCTTCAGAACATGAAATTTTAACCTCCCACTATAGCAGAAAGGGTCTTTCTAGTAGTTGCACATCAAATCTAAACTGTCTGAAGTGTTTTTCCAAAGTTATCAACACTTTTATGTTTGGCGTTCCGAAACCCACCTTATCTCAGGCTGAAAAGCGTTTTTACGCATTGTGCCATAACTTTTCAGGGAAGCTTCAGAACATGAAATTTTAACCTCCCACTATAGCAGAAAGGGTCTTTCTAGTAGGTGCACATCAAATCTAAGCTCTCTGAAGTGTTTTTCGAAAGTTATCAACACTTTTATGTTTGGCGTTCCGAAACCCACCTTATCTCAGGCTGAAAAGCGTTTTTGTGCATTGTGCCATAACTTTTCAGGAAAGCTTCAGAACATGAAATTTTAACCTCCCACTATAGCAGAAAGTGTCTTTCTAGTAGTTGCACATCAAATCTAAACTGTCTGAAGTGTTTTTCCAAAGTTATTAACACTTTTATGTTTGGCGTTCCGAAACCCACCTTATCTCAGGCTGAAAAGCGTTTTTGTGCATTGTGCCATAACTTTTCAGGGAAGCTTCAGAACATGAAATTTTAACCTCCCACTATAGCAGAAAGGGTCTTTCTAGTAGTTGCACATCAAATCTAAACTGCCTGAAGTGTTTTTCCAAAGTTATCAACACTTTTATGTTTGGCGTTCCGAAACCCACCTTATCTCAGGCTGAAAAGCGTTTTTGTGCATTGTGCCATAACTTTTCAGGGAAGCTTCAGAACATGAAATTTTAACCTCCCACTATAGCAGAAAGGGTCTTTCTAGTAGTTGCACATCAAATCTAAACTGTCTGAAGTGTTTTTCCAAAGTTATCAACACTTTTATGTTTGGCGTTCCGAAACCCACCTTATCTCAGGCTGAAAAGCGTTTTTGTGCATTGTGCCATAACTTTTCAGGGAAGCTTCAGAACATGAAATTTTAACCTCCCACTATAGCAGAAAGGGTCTTTCTAGTAGTTGCACATCAAATCTAAACTGTCTGAAGTGTTTTTCCAAAGTTATCAACACTTTTATGTTTGGCGTTCCGAAACCCACCTTATCTCAGGCTGAAAAGCGTTTTTACACATTGTGCCATAACTTTTCAGGGAAGCTTCAGAACATGAAATTTTAACCTCCCACTATAGCAGAAAGGGTCTTTCTAGTAGTTGCACATCAAATCAAAACTGTCTGAAGTGTTTTTCCAAAGTTATTAACACTTTTATGTTTGGCGTTCCGAAACCCACCTTATCTCAGGCTGAAAAGCGTTTTTGTGCATTGTGCCATAACTTTACAGGGAAGCTTCAGAACATGAAATTTTAACCTCCCACTATAGCAGAAAGGGTCTTTCTAGTAGTTGCACATCAAATCTAAACTGTCTGAAGTGTTTTTCCAAAGTTATCAACACTTTTATGTTTGGCGTTCCGAAACCCACCTTATCTCAGGCTGAAAAGCGTTTTTGTGCATTGTGCCATAACTTTTCAGGGAAGCTTCAGAACATGAAATTTTAACCTCCCACTATAGCAGAAAGGGTCTTTCTAGTAGGTGCACATCAAATCTAAGCTCTCTGAAGTGTTTTTCGAAAGTTATCAACACTTTTATGTTTGGCGTTCCGAAACCCACCTTATCTCAGGCTGAAAAGCGTTTTTGTGCATTGTGCCATAACTTTTCAGGAAAGCTTCAGAACATGAAATTTTAACCTCCCACTATAGCAGAAAGGGTCTTTCTAGTAGTTGCACATCAAATCTAAACTGTCTGAAGTGTTTTTCCAAAGTTATCAACACTTTTATGTTTGGCGTTCCGAAACCCACCTTATCTCAGGCTGAAAAGCGTTTTTACGCATTGTGCCATAACTTTTCAGGGAAGCTTCAGAACATGAAATTTTAACCTCCCACTATAGCAGAAAGGGTCTTTCTAGTAGGTGCACATCAAATCTAAGCTCTCTGAAGTGTTTTTCGAAAGTTATCAACACTTTTATGTTTGGCGTTCCGAAACCCACCTTATCTCAGGCTGAAAAGCGTTTTTGTGCATTGTGCCATAACTTTTCAGGAAAGCTTCAGAACATGAAATTTTAACCTCCCACTATAGCAGAAAGGGTCTTTCTAGTAGGTGCACATCAAATCTAAGCTCTCTGAAGTGTTTTTCGAAAGTTATCAACACTTTTATGTTTGGCGTTCCGAAACCCACCTTATCTCAGGCTGAAAAGCGTTTTTGTGCATTGTGCCATAACTTTTCAGGGAAGCTTCAGAACATGAAATTTTAACCTCCCACTATAGCAGAAAGGGTCTTTCTAGTAGTTGCACATCAAATCTAAACTGTCTGAAGTGTTTTTCAAAAGTTATCAACACTTTTATGTTTGGCGTTCCTAAACCCACCTTATCTCAGGCTGAAAAGCGTTTTTGTGCATTGTGCCATAACTTTTCAGGAAAGCTTCAGAACATGAAATTTTAACCTCCCACTATAGCAGAAAGGGTCTTTCTAGTAGTTGCACATCAAATCTAAACTGTCTGAAGTGTTTTTCCAAAGTTATCAACACTTTTATGTTTGGCGTTCCGAAACCCACCTTATCTCAGGCTGAAAAGCGTTTTTGTGCATTGTGCCATAACTTTTCAGGAAAGCTTCAGAACATGAAATTTTAACCTCCCACTATAGCAGAAAGGGTCTTTCTAGTAGTTGCACATCAAATCTAAGCTGTCTGAAGTGTTTTTCAAAAGTTATCAACACTTTTATGTTTGGCGTTCCGAAACCCACCTTATCTCAGGCTGAAAAGCGTTTTTGTGCATTGTGCCATAACTTTTCAGGAAAGCTTCAGAACATGAAATTTTAACCTCCCACTATAGCAGAAAGGGTCTTTCTAGTAGTTGCACATCAAATCTAAACTGTCTGAAGTGTTTTTCCAAAGTTATCAACACTTTTATGTTTGGCGTTCCGAAACCCACCTTATCTCAGGCTGAAAAGCGTTTTTACGCATTGTGCCATAACTTTTCAGGGAAGCTTCAGAACATGAAATTTTAACCTCCCACTATAGCAGAAAGGGTCTTTCTAGTAGGTGCACATCAAATCTAAGCTCTCTGAAGTGTTTTTCGAAAGTTATCAACACTTTTATGTTTGGCGTTCCGAAACCCACCTTATCTCAGGCTGAAAAGCGTTTTTGTGCATTGTGCCATAACTTTTCAGGAAAGCTTCAGAACATGAAATTTTAACCTCCCACTATAGCAGAAAGGGTCTTTCTAGTAGGTGCACATCAAATCTAAGCTCTCTGAAGTGTTTTTCGAAAGTTATCAACACTTTTATGTTTGGCGTTCCGAAACCCACCTTATCTCAGGCTGAAAAGCGTTTTTGTGCATTGTGCCATAACTTTTCAGGGAAGCTTCAGAACATGAAATTTTAACCTCCCACTATAGCAGAAAGGGTCTTTCTAGTAGTTGCACATCAAATCTAAACTGTCTGAAGTGTTTTTCAAAAGTTATCAACACTTTTATGTTTGGCGTTCCTAAACCCACCTTATCTCAGGCTGAAAAGCGTTTTTGTGCATTGTGCCATAACTTTTCAGGAAAGCTTCAGAACATGAAATTTTAACCTCCCACTATAGCAGAAAGGGTCTTTCTAGTAGTTGCACATCAAATCTAAACTGTCTGAAGTGTTTTTCCAAAGTTATCAACACTTTTATGTTTGGCGTTCCGAAACCCACCTTATCTCAGGCTGAAAAGCGTTTTTGTGCATTGTGCCATAACTTTTCAGGAAAGCTTCAGAACATGAAATTTTAACCTCCCACTATAGCAGAAAGGGTCTTTCTAGTAGTTGCACATCAAATCTAAGCTGTCTGAAGTGTTTTTCAAAAGTTATCAACACTTTTATGTTTGGCGTTCCGAAACCCACCTTATCTCAGGCTGAAAAGCGTTTTTGTGCATTGTGCCATAACTTTTCAGGAAAGCTTCAGAACATGAAATTTTAACCTCCCACTATAGCAGAAAGGGTCTTTCTAGTAGTTGCACATCAAATCTAAACTGTCTGAAGTGTTTTTCCAAAGTTATCAACACTTTTATGTTTGGCGTTCCGAAACCCACCTTATCTCAGGCTGAAAAGCGTTTTTACGCATTGTGCCATAACTTTTCAGGGAAGCTTCAGAACATGAAATTTTAACCTCCCACTATAGCAGAAAGGGTCTTTCTAGTAGGTGCACATCAAATCTAAGCTCTCTGAAGTGTTTTTCGAAAGTTATCAACACTTTTATGTTTGGCGTTCCGAAACCCACCTTATCTCAGGCTGAAAAGCGTTTTTGTGCATTGTGCCATAACTTTTCAGGGAAGCTTCAGAACATGAAATTTTAACCTCCCACTATAGCAGAAAGGGTCTTTCTAGTAGTTGCACATCAAATCTAAACTGTCTGAAGTGTTTTTCCAAAGTTATTAACACTTTTATGTTTGGCGTTCCGAAACCCACCTTATCTCAGGCTGAAAAGCGTTTTTGTGCATTGTGCCATAACTTTTCAGGGAAGCTTCAGAACATGAAATTTTAACCTCCCACTATAGCAGAAAGGGTCTTTCTAGTAGTTGCACATCAAATCTAAACTGTCTGAAGTGTTTTTCCAAAGTTATCAACACTTTTATGTTTGGCGTTCCGAAACCCACCTTATCTCAGGCTGAAAAGCGTTTTTACGCATTGTGCCATAACTTTTCAGGGAAGCTTCAGAACATGAAATTTTAACCTCCCACTATAGCAGAAAGGGTCTTTCTAGTAGGTGCACATCAAATCTAAGCTCTCTGAAGTGTTTTTCGAAAGTTATCAACACTTTTATGTTTGGCGTTCCGAAACCCACCTTATCTCAGGCTGAAAAGCGTTTTTGTGCATTGTGCCATAACTTTTCAGGGAAGCTTCAGAACATGAAATTTTAACCTCCCACTATAGCAGAAAGGGTCTTTCTAGTAGTTGCACATCAAATCTAAACTGTCTGAAGTGTTTTTCCAAAGTTATCAACACTTTTATGTTTGGCGTTCCGAAACCCACCTTATCTCAGGCTGAAAAGCGTTTTTGTGCATTGTGCCATAACTTTTCAGGAAAGCTTCAGAACATGAAATTTTAACCTCCCACTATAGCAGAAAGGGTCTTTCTAGTAGTTGCACATCAAATCTAAGCTGTCTGAAGTGTTTTTCAAAAGTTATCAACACTTTTATGTTTGGCGTTCCGAAACCCACCTTATCTCAGGCTGAAAAGCGTTTTTGTGCATTGTGCCATAACTTTTCAGGAAAGCTTCAGAACATGAAATTTTAACCTCCCACTATAGCAGAAAGGGTCTTTCTAGTAGTTGCACATCAAATCTAAACTGTCTGAAGTGTTTTTCCAAAGTTATCAACACTTTTATGTTTGGCGTTCCGAAACCCACCTTATCTCAGGCTGAAAAGCGTTTTTACGCATTGTGCCATAACTTTTCAGGGAAGCTTCAGAACATGAAATTTTAACCTCCCACTATAGCAGAAAGGGTCTTTCTAGTAGGTGCACATCAAATCTAAGCTCTCTGAAGTGTTTTTCGAAAGTTATCAACACTTTTATGTTTGGCGTTCCGAAACCCACCTTATCTCAGGCTGAAAAGCGTTTTTGTGCATTGTGCCATAACTTTTCAGGGGAGCTTCAGAACATGAAATTTTAACCTCCCACTATAGCAGAAAGGGTCTTTCTAGTAGTTGCACATCAAATCTAAACTGTCTGAAGTGTTTTTCCAAAGTTATTAACACTTTTATGTTTGGCGTTCCGAAACCCACCTTATCTCAGGCTGAAAAGCGTTTTTGTGCATTGTGCCATAACTTTTCAGGGAAGCTTCAGAACATGAAATTTTAACCTCCCACTATAGCAGAAAGGGTCTTTCTAGTAGTTGCACATCAAATCTAAACTGTCTGAAGTGTTTTTCCAAAGTTATCAACACTTTTATGTTTGGCGTTCCGAAACCCACCTTATCTCAGGCTGAAAAGCGTTTTTGTGCATTGTGCCATAACTTTTCAGGGAAGCTTCAGAACATGAAATTTTAACCTCCCACTATAGCAGAAAGGGTCTTTCTAGTAGGTGCACATCAAATCTAAGCTCTCTGAAGTGTTTTTCGAAAGTTATCAACACTTTTATGTTTGGCGTTCCGAAACCCACCTTATCTCAGGCTGAAAAGCGTTTTTGTGCATTGTGCCATAACTTTTCAGGAAAGCTTCAGAACATGAAATTTTAACCTCCCACTATAGCAGAAAGTGTCTTTCTAGTAGTTGCACATCAAATCTAAACTGTCTGAAGTGTTTTTCCAAAGTTATTAACACTTTTATGTTTGGCGTTCCGAAACCCACCTTATCTCAGGCTGAAAAGCGTTTTTACGCATTGTGCCATAACTTTTCAGGGAAGCTTCAGAACATGAAATTTTAACCTCCCACTATAGCAGAAAGGGTCTTTCTAGTAGGTGCACATCAAATCTAAGCTCTCTGAAGTGTTTTTCGAAAGTTATCAACACTTTTATGTTTGGCGTTCCGAAACCCACCTTATCTCAGGCTGAAAAGCGTTTTTGTGCATTGTGCCATAACTTTTCAGGGAAGCTTCAGAACATGAAATTTTAACCTCCCACTATAGCAGAAAGGGTCTTTCTAGTAGTTGCACATCAAATCTAAACTGTCTGAAGTGTTTTTCCAAAGTTATTAACACTTTTATGTTTGGCGTTCCGAAACCCACCTTATCTCAGGCTGAAAAGCGTTTTTGTGCATTGTGCCATAACTTTTCAGGGAAGCTTCAGAACATGAAATTTTAACCTCCCACTATAGCAGAAAGGGTCTTTCTAGTAGTTGCACATCAAATCTAAACTGTCTGAAGTGTTTTTCCAAAGTTATCAACACTTTTATGTTTGGCGTTCCGAAACCCACCTTATCTCAGGCTGAAAAGCGTTTTTACGCATTGTGCCATAACTTTTCAGGGAAGCTTCAGAACATGAAATTTTAACCTCCCACTATAGCAGAAAGGGTCTTTCTAGTAGGTGCACATCAAATCTAAGCTCTCTGAAGTGTTTTTCGAAAGTTATCAACACTTTTATGTTTGGCGTTCCGAAACCCACCTTATCTCAGGCTGAAAAGCGTTTTTGTGCATTGTGCCATAACTTTTCAGGGAAGCTTCAGAACATGAAATTTTAACCTCCCACTATAGCAGAAAGGGTCTTTCTAGTAGTTGCACATCAAATCTAAACTGTCTGAAGTGTTTTTCCAAAGTTATCAACACTTTTATGTTTGGCGTTCCGAAACCCACCTTATCTCAGGCTGAAAAGCGTTTTTGTGCATTGTGCCATAACTTTTCAGGAAAGCTTCAGAACATGAAATTTTAACCTCCCACTATAGCAGAAAGGGTCTTTCTAGTAGTTGCACATCAAATCTAAGCTGTCTGAAGTGTTTTTCAAAAGTTATCAACACTTTTATGTTTGGCGTTCCGAAACCCACCTTATCTCAGGCTGAAAAGCGTTTTTGTGCATTGTGCCATAACTTTTCAGGAAAGCTTCAGAACATGAAATTTTAACCTCCCACTATAGCAGAAAGGGTCTTTCTAGTAGTTGCACATCAAATCTAAACTGTCTGAAGTGTTTTTCCAAAGTTATCAACACTTTTATGTTTGGCGTTCCGAAACCCACCTTATCTCAGGCTGAAAAGCGTTTTTACGCATTGTGCCATAACTTTTCAGGGAAGCTTCAGAACATGAAATTTTAACCTCCCACTATAGCAGAAAGGGTCTTTCTAGTAGGTGCACATCAAATCTAAGCTCTCTGAAGTGTTTTTCGAAAGTTATCAACACTTTTATGTTTGGCGTTCCGAAACCCACCTTATCTCAGGCTGAAAAGCGTTTTTGTGCATTGTGCCATAACTTTTCAGGGGAGCTTCAGAACATGAAATTTTAACCTCCCACTATAGCAGAAAGGGTCTTTCTAGTAGTTGCACATCAAATCTAAACTGTCTGAAGTGTTTTTCCAAAGTTATTAACACTTTTATGTTTGGCGTTCCGAAACCCACCTTATCTCAGGCTGAAAAGCGTTTTTGTGCATTGTGCCATAACTTTTCAGGGAAGCTTCAGAACATGAAATTTTAACCTCCCACTATAGCAGAAAGGGTCTTTCTAGTAGTTGCACATCAAATCTAAACTGTCTGAAGTGTTTTTCCAAAGTTATCAACACTTTTATGTTTGGCGTTCCGAAACCCACCTTATCTCAGGCTGAAAAGCGTTTTTGTGCATTGTGCCATAACTTTTCAGGGAAGCTTCAGAACATGAAATTTTAACCTCCCACTATAGCAGAAAGGGTCTTTCTAGTAGGTGCACATCAAATCTAAGCTCTCTGAAGTGTTTTTCGAAAGTTATCAACACTTTTATGTTTGGCGTTCCGAAACCCACCTTATCTCAGGCTGAAAAGCGTTTTTGTGCATTGTGCCATAACTTTTCAGGAAAGCTTCAGAACATGAAATTTTAACCTCCCACTATAGCAGAAAGTGTCTTTCTAGTAGTTGCACATCAAATCTAAACTGTCTGAAGTGTTTTTCCAAAGTTATTAACACTTTTATGTTTGGCGTTCCGAAACCCACCTTATCTCAGGCTGAAAAGCGTTTTTGTGCATTGTGCCATAACTTTTCAGGGAAGCTTCAGAACATGAAATTTTAACCTCCCACTATAGCAGAAAGGGTCTTTCTAGTAGTTGCACATCAAATCTAAACTGCCTGAAGTGTTTTTCCAAAGTTATCAACACTTTTATGTTTGGCGTTCCGAAACCCACCTTATCTCAGGCTGAAAAGCGTTTTTACGCATTGTGCCATAACTTTTCAGGGAAGCTTCAGAACATGAAATTTTAACCTCCCACTATAGCAGAAAGGGTCTTTCTAGTAGGTGCACATCAAATCTAAGCTGTCTGAAGTGTTTTTCGAAAGTTATCAACACTTTTATGTTTGGCGTTCCGAAACCCACCTTATCTCAGGCTGAAAAGCGTTTTTGTGCATTGTGCCATAACTTTTCAGGGAAGCTTCAGAACATGAAATTTTAACCTCCCACTATAGCAGAAAGGGTCTTTCTAGTAGTTGCACATCAAATCTAAACTGTCTGAAGTGTTTTTCCAAAGTTATCAACACTTTTATGTTTGGCGTTCCGAAACCCACCTTATCTCAGGCTGAAAAGCGTTTTTACGCATTGTGCCATAACTTTTCAGGGAAGCTTCAGAACATGAAATTTTAACCTCCCACTATAGCAGAAAGGGTCTTTCTAGTAGGTGCACATCAAATCTAAGCTCTCTGAAGTGTTTTTCGAAAGTTATCGACACTTTTATGTTTGGCGTTCCGAAACCCACCTTATCTCAGGCTGAAAAGCGTTTTTGTGCATTGTGCCATAACTTTTCAGGGAAGCTTCAGAACATGAAATTTTAACCTCCCACTATAGCAGAAAGGGTCTTTCTAGTAGTTGCACATCAAATCTAAACTGTCTGAAGTGTTTTTCCAAAGTTATTAACACTTTTATGTTTGGCGTTCCGAAACCCACCTTATCTCAGGCTGAAAAGCGTTTTTGTGCATTGTGCCATAACTTTTCAGGGAAGCTTCAGAACATGAAATTTTAACCTCCCACTATAGCAGAAAGGGTCTTTCTAGTAGTTGCACATCAAATCTAAACTGTCTGAAGTGTTTTTCCAAAGTTATCAACACTTTTATGTTTGGCGTTCCGAAACCCACCTTATCTCAGGCTGAAAAGCGTTTTTGTGCATTGTGCCATAACTTTTCAGGAAAGCTTCAGAACATGAAATTTTAACCTCCCACTATAGCAGAAAGGGTCTTTCTAGTAGTTGCACATCAAATCTAAACTGTCTGAAGTGTTTTTCCAAAGTTATCAACACTTTTATGTTTGGCGTTCCGAAACCCACCTTATCTCAGGCTGAAAAGCGTTTTTGTGCATTGTGCCATAACTTTTCAGGGAAGCTTCAGAACATGAAATTTTAACCTCCCACTATAGCAGAAAGGGTCTTTCTAGTAGTTGCACATCAAATCTAAGCTGTCTGAAGTGTTTTTCAAAAGTTATCAACACTTTTATGTTTGGCGTTCCGAAACCCACCTTATCTCAGGCTGAAAAGCGTTTTTGTGCATTGTGCCATAACTTTTCAGGAAAGCTTCAGAACATGAAATTTTAACCTCCCACTATAGCAGAAAGGGTCTTTCTAGTAGTTGCACATCAAATCTAAACTGTCTGAAGTGTTTTTCCAAAGTTATCAACACTTTTATGTTTGGCGTTCCGAAACCCACCTTATCTCAGGCTGAAAAGCGTTTTTACGCATTGTGCCATAACTTTTCAGGGAAGCTTCAGAACATGAAATTTTAACCTCCCACTATAGCAGAAAGGGTCTTTCTAGTAGGTGCACATCAAATCTAAGCTCTCTGAAGTGTTTTTCGAAAGTTATCAACACTTTTATGTTTGGCGTTCCGAAACCCACCTTATCTCAGGCTGAAAAGCGTTTTTGTGCATTGTGCCATAACTTTTCAGGGAAGCTTCAGAACATGAAATTTTAACCTCCCACTATAGCAGAAAGGGTCTTTCTAGTAGTTGCACATCAAATCTAAACTGTCTGAAGTGTTTTTCCAAAGTTATCAACACTTTTATGTTTGGCGTTCCGAAACCCACCTTATCTCAGGCTGAAAAGCGTTTTTGTGCATTGTGCCATAACTTTTCAGGGAAGCTTCAGAACATGAAATTTTAACCTCCCACTATAGCAGAAAGGGTCTTTCTAGTAGTTGCACATCAAATCTAAACTGTCTGAAGTGTTTTTCCAAAGTTATTAACACTTTTATGTTTGGCGTTCCGAAACCCACCTTATCTCAGGCTGAAAAGCGTTTTTGTGCATTGTGCCATAACTTTTCAGGGAAGCTTCAGAACATGAAATTTTAACCTCCCACTATAGCAGAAAGGGTCTTTCTAGTAGTTGCACATCAAATCTAAACTGTCTGAAGTGTTTTTCCAAAGTTATCAACACTTTTATGTTTGGCGTTCCGAAACCCACCTTATCTCAGGCTGAAAAGCGTTTTTGTGCATTGTGCCATAACTTTTCAGGAAAGCTTCAGAACATGAAATTTTAACCTCCCACTATAGCAGAAAGGGTCTTTCTAGTAGGTGCACATCAAATCTAAGCTCTCTGAAGTGTTTTTCGAAAGTTATCAACACTTTTATGTTTGGCGTTCCGAAACCCACCTTATCTCAGGCTGAAAAGCGTTTTTGTGCATTGTGCCATAACTTTTCAGGAAAGCTTCAGAACATGAAATTTTAACCTCCCACTATAGCAGAAAGGGTCTTTCTACTAGTTGCACATCAAATCTAAACTGTCTGAAGTGTTTTTCCAAAGTTATCAACACTTTTATGTTTGGCGTTCCGAAACCCACCTTATCTCAGGCTGAAAAGCGTTTTTACGCATTGTGCCATAACTTTTCAGGGAAGCTTCAGAACATGAAATTTTAACCTCCCACTATAGCAGAAAGGGTCTTTCTAGTAGGTGCACATCAAATCTAAGCTCTCTGAAGTGTTTTTCGAAAGTTATCAACACTTTTATGTTTGGCGTTCCGAAACCCACCTTATCTCAGGCTGAAAAGCGTTTTTGTGCATTGTGCCATAACTTTTCAGGAAAGCTTCAGAACATGAAATTTTAACCTCCCACTATAGCAGAAAGTGTCTTTCTAGTAGTTGCACATCAAATCTAAACTGTCTGAAGTGTTTTTCCAAAGTTATTAACACTTTTATGTTTGGCGTTCCGAAACCCACCTTATCTCAGGCTGAAAAGCGTTTTTACGCATTGTGCCATAACTTTTCAGGGAAGCTTCAGAACATGAAATTTTAACCTCCCACTATAGCAGAAAGGGTCTTTCTAGTAGGTGCACATCAAATCTAAGCTGTCTGAAGTGTTTTTCGAAAGTTATCAACACTTTTATGTTTGGCGTTCCGAAACCCACCTTATCTCAGGCTGAAAAGCGTTTTTGTGCATTGTGCCATAACTTTTCAGGGAAGCTTCAGAACATGAAATTTTAACCTCCCACTATAGCAGAAAGGGTCTTTCTAGTAGTTGCACATCAAATCTAAACTGTCTGAAGTGTTTTTCCAAAGTTATCAACACTTTTATGTTTGGCGTTCCGAAACCCACCTTATCTCAGGCTGAAAAGCGTTTTTACGCATTGTGCCATAACTTTTCAGGGAAGCTTCAGAACATGAAATTTTAACCTCCCACTATAGCAGAAAGGGTCTTTCTAGCAGTTGCACATCAAATCTAAACTGTCTGAAGTGTTTTTCCAAAGTTATCAACACTTTTATGTTTGGCGTTCCGAAACCCACCTTATCTCAGGCTGAAAAGCGTTTTTACGCATTGTGCCATAACTTTTTGGGGAAGCTTCAGAACATGAAATTTTAAGCTCCCACTATAGCAGAAAGGGTCTTTCTAGTAGGTGCACATCAAATCTAAGCTCTCTGAAGTGTTTTTCGAAAGTTATCAACACTTTTATGTTTGGCGTTCCGAAACCCACCTTATCTCAGGCTGAAAAGCGTTTTTGTGCATTGTGCCATAACTTTTCAGGGAAGCTTCAGAACATGAAATTTTAACCTCCCACTATAGCAGAAAGGGTCTTTCTAGTAGTTGCACATCAAATCTAAACTGTCTGAAGTGTTTTTCCAAAGTTATCAACACTTTTATGTTTGGCGTTCCGAAACCCACCTTATCTCAGGCTGAAAAGCGTTTTTGTGCATTGTGCCATAACTTTTCAGGGAAGCTTCAGAACATAAAATTTTAACCTCCCACTATAGCAAAAAGGGTCTTTCTAGTAGTTGCACATCAAATCTAAACTGTGTGAAGTGTTTTTCCAAAGTTATCAACACTTTTATGTTTGGCGTTCCGAAACCCACCTTATCTCAGGCTGAAAAGCGTTTTTGTGCATTGTGCCATAACTTTTCAGGGAAGCTTCAGAACATGAAATTTTAACCTCCCACTATAGCAGAAAGGGTCTTTCTAGTAGTTGCACATCAAATCTAAGCTGTCTGAAGTGTTTTTCAAAAGTTATCAACACTTTTATGTTTGGCGTTCCGAAACCCACCTTATCTCAGGCTGAAAAGCGTTTTTGTGCATTGTGCCATAACTTTTCAGGGAAGCTTCAGAACATGAAATTTTAACCTCCCACTATAGCAGAAAGGGTCTTTCTAGTAGTTGCACATCAAATCTAAGCTGTCTGAAGTGTTTTTCAAAAGTTATCAACACTTTTATGTTTGGCGTTCCGAAACCCACCTTATCTCAGGCTGAAAAGCGTTTTTGTGCATTGTGCCATAACTTTTCAGGAAAGCTTCAGAACATGAAATTTTAACCTCCCACTATAGCAGAAAGGGTCTTTCTAGTAGTTGAACATCAAATCTAAACTGTCTGAAGTGTTTTTCAAAAGTTATCAACACTTTTATGTTTGGCGTTCCGAAACCCACCTTATCTCAGGCTGAAAAGCGTTTTTACGCATTGTGCCATAACTTTTCAGGGAAGCTTCAGAACATGAAATTTTAAGCTCCCACTATAGCAGAAAGGGTCTTTCTAGTAGGTGCACATCAAATCTAAGCTCTCTGAAGTGTTTTTCGAAAGTTATCAACACTTTTATGTTTGGCGTTCCGAAACCCACCTTATCTCAGGCTGAAAAGCGTTTTTGTGCATTGTGCCATAACTTTTCAGGGAAGCTTCAGAACATGAAATTTTAACCTCCCACTATAGCAGAAAGGGTCTTTCTAGTAGTTGCACATCAAATCTAAACTGTCTGAAGTGTTTTTCCAAAGTTATCAACACTTTTATGTTTGGCGTTCCGAAACCCACCTTATCTCAGGCTGAAAAGCGTTTTTGTGCATTGTGCCATAACTTTTCAGGGAAGCTTCAGAACATGAAATTTTAACCTCCCACTATAGCAGAAAGGGTCTTTCTAGTAGTTGCACATCAAATCTAAACTGTCTGAAGTGTTTTTCCTAAGTTATCAACACTTTTATGTTTGGCGTTCCGAAACCCACCTTATCTCAGGCTGAAAAGCGTTTTTGTGCATTGTGCCATAACTTTTCAGGGAAGCTTCAGAACATGAAATTTTAACCTCCCACTATAGCAGAAAGGGTCTTTCTAGTAGTTGCACATCAAATCTAAACTGTCTGAAGTGTTTTTCCAAAGTTATCAACACTTTTATGTTTGGCGATCCGAAACCCACCTTATCTCAGGCTGAAAAGCGTTTTTGTGCATTGTGCCATAACTTTTCAGGGAAGCTTCAGAACATGAAATTTTAACCTCCCACTATAGCAGAAAGGGTCTTTCTAGTAGTTGCACATCAAATCTAAGCTGTCTGAAGTGTTTTTCAAAAGTTATCAACACTTTTATGTTTGGCGTTCCGAAACCCACCTTATCTCAGGCTGAAAAGCGTTTTTGTGCATTGTGCCATAACTTTTCAGGAAAGCTTCAGAACATGAAATTTTAACCTCCCACTATAGCAGAAAGGGTCTTTCTAGTAGTTGCACATCAAATCTAAACTGTCTGAAGTGTTTTTCCAAAGTTATCAACACTTTTATGTTTGGCGTTCCGAAACCCACCTTATCTCAGGCTGAAAAGCGTTTTTGTGCATTGTGCCATAACTTTTCAGGGAAGCTTCAGAACATGAAATTTTAACCTCCCACTATAGCAGAAAGGGTCTTTCTAGTAGTTGCACATCAAATCTAAGCAGTCTGAAGTGTTTTTCAAAAGTTATCAACACTTTTATGTTTGGCGTTCCGAAACCCACCTTATCTCAGGCTGAAAAGCGTTTTTGTGCATTGTGCCATAACTTTTCAGGAAAGCTTCAGAACATGAAATTTTAACCTCCCACTATAGCAGAAAGGGTCTTTCTAGTAGTTGCACATCAAATCTAAACTGTCTGAAGTGTTTTTCCAAAGTTATCAACACTTTTATGTTTGGCGTTCCGAAACCCACCTTATCTCAGGCTGAAAAGCGTTTTTACGCATTGTGCCATAACTTTTCAGGGAAGCTTCAGAACATGAAATTTTAACCTCCCACTATAGCAGAAAGGGTCTTTCTAGTAGGTGCACATCAAATCTAAGCTCTCTGAAGTGTTTTTCGAAAGTTATCAACACTTTTATGTTTGGCGTTCCGAAACCCACCTTATCTCAGGCTGAAAAGCGTTTTTGTGCATTGTGCCATAACTTTTCAGGGAAGCTTCAGAACATGAAATTTTAACCTCCCACTATAGCAGAAAGGGTCTTTCTAGTAGTTGCACATCAAATCTAAACTGTCTGAAGTGTTTTTCCAAAGTTATTAACACTTTTATGTTTGGCGTTCCGAAACCCACCTTATCTCAGGCTGAAAAGCGTTTTTGTGCATTGTGCCATAACTTTTCAGGGAAGCTTCAGAACATGAAATTTTAACCTCCCACTATAGCAGAAAGGGTCTTTCTAGTAGTTGCACATCAAATCTAAACTGTCTGAAGTGTTTTTCCAAAGTTATCAACACTTTTATGTTTGGCGTTCCGAAACCCACCTTATCTCAGGCTGAAAAGCGTTTTTGTGCATTGTGCCATAACTTTTCAGGGAAGCTTCAGAACATGAAATTTTAACCTCCCACTATAGCAGAAAGGGTCTTTCTAGTAGTTGCACATCAAATCTAAGCTGTCTGAAGTGTTTTTCAAAAGTTATCAACACTTTTATGTTTGGCGTTCCGAAACCCACCTTATCTCAGGCTGAAAAGCGTTTTTGTGCATTGTGCCATAACTTTTCAGGAAAGCTTCAGAACATGAAATTTTAACCTCCCACTATAGCAGAAAGGGTCTTTCTAGTAGTTGAACATCAAATCTAAACTGTCTGAAGTGTTTTTCAAAAGTTATCAACACTTTTATGTTTGGCGTTCCGAAACCCACCTTATCTCAGGCTGAAAAGCGTTTTTACGCATTGTGCCATAACTTTTCAGGGAAGCTTCAGAACATGAAATTTTAAGCTCCCACTATAGCAGAAAGGGTCTTTGTAGTAGGTGCACATCAAATCTAAGCTCTCTGAAGTGTTTTTCGAAAGTTATCAACACTTTTATGTTTGGCGTTCCGAAACCCACCTTATCTCAGGCTGAAAAGCGTTTTTGTGCATTGTGCCATAACTTTTCAGGGAAGCTTCAGAACATGAAATTTTAACCTCCCACTATAGCAGAAAGGGTCTTTCTAGTAGTTGCACATCAAATCTAAGCTGTCTGAAGTGTTTTTCCAAAGTTATCAACACTTTTATGTTTGGCGTTCCGAAACCCACCTTATCTCAGGCTGAAAAGCGTTTTTGTGCATTGTGCCATAACTTTTCAGGGAAGCTTCAGAACATGAAATTTTAACCTCCCACTATAGCAAAAAGGGTCTTTCTAGTAGTTGCACATCAAATCTAAACTGTCTGAAGTGTTTTTCCTAAGTTATCAACACTTTTATGTTTGGCGTTCCGAAACCCACCTTATCTCAGGCTGAAAAGCGTTTTTGTGCATTGTGCCATAACTTTTCAGGGAAGCTTCAGAACATGAAATTTTAACCTCCCACTATAGCAGAAAGGGTCTTTCTAGTAGTTGCACATCAAATCTAAGCTGTCTGAAGTGTTTTTCAAAAGTTATCAACACTTTTATGTTTGGCGTTCCGAAACCCACCTTATCTCAGGCTGAAAAGCGTTTTTACGCATTGTGCCATAACTTTTCAGGAAAGCTTCAGAACATGAAATTTTAACCTCCCACTATAGCAGAAAGGGTCTTTCTAGTAGTTGCACATCAAATCTAAACTGTCTGAAGTGTTTTTCCAAAGTTATCAACACTTTTATGTTTGGCGTTCCGAAACCCACCTTATCTCAGGCTGAAAAGCGTTTTTGTGCATTGTGCCATAACTTTTCAGGGAAGCTTTAGAACATGAAATTTTAACCTCCCACTATAGCAGAAAGGGTCTTTCTAGTAGTTGCACATCAAATCTAAGCTGTCTGAAGTGTTTTTCAAAAGTTATCAACACTTTTATGTTTGGCGTTCCGAAACCCACCTTATCTCAGGCTGAAAAGCGTTTTTGTGCATTGTGCCATAACTTTTCAGGAAAGCTTCAGAACATGAAATTTTAACCTCCCACTATAGCAGAAAGGGTCTTTCTAGTAGTTGCACATCAAATCTAAACTGTCTGAAGTGTTTTTCCAAAGTTATCAACACTTTTATGTTTGGCGTTCCGAAACCCACCTTATCTCAGGCTGAAAAGCGTTTTTACGCATTGTGCCATAACTTTTCAGGGAAGCTTCAGAACATGAAATTTTAACCTCCCACTATAGCAGAAAGGGTCTTTCTAGTAGGTGCACATCAAATCTAAGCTCTCTGAAGTGTTTTTCGAAAGTTATCAACACTTTTATGTTTGGCGTTCCGAAACCCACCTTATCTCAGGCTGAAAAGCGTTTTTGTGCATTGTGCCATAACTTTTCAGGGAAGCTTCAGAACATGAAATTTTAACCTCCCACTATAGCAGAAAGGGTCTTTCTAGTAGTTGCACATCAAATCTAAACTGTCTGAAGTGTTTTTCAAAAGTTATCAACACTTTTATGTTTGGCGTTCCGAAACCCACCTTATCTCAGGCTGAAAAGCGTTTTTGTGCATTGTGCCATAACTTTTCAGGAAAGCTTCAGAACATGAAATTTTAACCTCCCACTATAGCAGAAAGGGTCTTTCTAGTAGTTGCACATCAAATCTAAACTGTCTGAAGTGTTTTTCCAAAGTTATCAACACTTTTATGTTTGGCGTTCCGAAACCCACCTTATCTCAGGCTGAAAAGCGTTTTTACGCATTGTGCCATAACTTTTCAGGGAAGCTTCAGAACATGAAATTTTAACATCCCACTATAGCAGAAAGGGTCTTTCTAGTAGGTGCACATCAAATCTAAGCTCTCTGAAGTGTTTTTCGAAAGTTATCAACACTTTTATGTTTGGCGTTCCGAAACCCACCTTATCTCAGGCTGAAAAGCGTTTTTGTGCATTGTGCCATAACTTTTCAGGGAAGCTTCAGAACATGAAATTTTAACCTCCCACTATAGCAGAAAGGGTCTTTCTAGTAGTTGCACATCAAATCTAAACTGTCTGAAGTGTTTTTCCAAAGTTATCAACACTTTTATGTTTGGCGTTCCGAAACCCACCTTATCTCAGGCTGAAAAGCGTTTTTGTGCATTGTGCCATAACTTTTCAGGGAAGCTTCAGAACATGAAATTTTAACCTCCCACTATAGCAAAAAGGGTCTTTCTAGTAGTTGCACATCAAATCTAAACTGTCTGAAGTGTTTTTCCTAAGTTATCAACACTTTTATGTTTGGCGTTCCGAAACCCACCTTATCTCAGGCTGAAAAGCGTTTTTGTGCATTGTGCCATAACTTTTCAGGGAAGCTTCAGAACATGAAATTTTAACCTCCCACTATAGCAGAAAGGGTCTTTCTAGTAGTTGCACATCAAATCTAAGCTGTCTGAAGTGTTTTTCAAAAGTTATCAACACTTTTATGTTTGGCGTTCCGAAACCCACCTTATCTCAGGCTGAAAAGCGTTTTTACGCATTGTGCCATAACTTTTCAGGAAAGCTTCAGAACATGAAATTTTAACCTCCCACTATAGCAGAAAGGGTCTTTCTAGTAGTTGCACATCAAATCTAAACTGTCTGAAGTGTTTTTCCAAAGTTATCAACACTTTTATGTTTGGCGTTCCGAAACCCACCTTATCTCAGGCTGAAAAGCGTTTTTGTGCATTGTGCCATAACTTTTCAGGGAAGCTTTAGAACATGAAATTTTAACCTCCCACTATAGCAGAAAGGGTCTTTCTAGTAGTTGCACATCAAATCTAAGCTGTCTGAAGTGTTTTTCAAAAGTTATCAACACTTTTATGTTTGGCGTTCCGAAACCCACCTTATCTCAGGCTGAAAAGCGTTTTTGTGCATTGTGCCATAACTTTTCAGGAAAGCTTCAGAACATGAAATTTTAACCTCCCACTATAGCAGAAAGGGTCTTTCTAGTAGTTGCACATCAAATCTAAACTGTCTGAAGTGTTTTTCCAAAGTTATCAACACTTTTATGTTTGGCGTTCCGAAACCCACCTTATCTCAGGCTGAAAAGCGTTTTTACGCATTGTGCCATAACTTTTCAGGGAAGCTTCAGAACATGAAATTTTAACCTCCCACTATAGCAGAAAGGGTCTTTCTAGTAGGTGCACATCAAATCTAAGCTCTCTGAAGTGTTTTTCGAAAGTTATCAACACTTTTATGTTTGGCGTTCCGAAACCCACCTTATCTCAGGCTGAAAAGCGTTTTTGTGCATTGTGCCATAACTTTTCAGGGAAGCTTCAGAACATGAAATTTTAACCTCCCACTATAGCAGAAAGGGTCTTTCTAGTAGTTGCACATCAAATCTAAACTGTCTGAAGTGTTTTTCAAAAGTTATCAACACTTTTATGTTTGGCGTTCCGAAACCCACCTTATCTCAGGCTGAAAAGCGTTTTTGTGCATTGTGCCATAACTTTTCAGGAAAGCTTCAGAACATGAAATTTTAACCTCCCACTATAGCAGAAAGGGTCTTTCTAGTAGTTGCACATCAAATCTAAACTGTCTGAAGTGTTTTTCCAAAGTTATCAACACTTTTATGTTTGGCGTTCCGAAACCCACCTTATCTCAGGCTGAAAAGCGTTTTTACGCATTGTGCCATAACTTTTCAGGGAAGCTTCAGAACATGAAATTTTAACCTCCCACTATAGCAGAAAGGGTCTTTCTAGTAGGTGCACATCAAATCTAAGCTCTCTGAAGTGTTTTTCGAAAGTTATCAACACTTTTATGTTTGGCGTTCCGAAACCCACCTTATCTCAGGCTGAAAAGCGTTTTTGTGCATTGTGCCATAACTTTTCAGGGAAGCTTCAGAACATGAAATTTTAACCTCCCACTATAGCAGAAAGGGTCTTTCTAGTAGTTGCACATCAAATCTAAGCTGTCTGAAGTGTTTTTCAAAAGTTATCAACACTTTTATGTTTGGCGTTCCGAAACCCACCTTATCTCAGGCTGAAAAGCGTTTTTGTGCATTGTGCCATAACTTTTCAGGAAAGCTTCAGAACATGAAATTTTAACCTCCCACTATAGCAGAAAGGGTCTTTCTAGTAGTTGCACATCAAATCTAAACTGTCTGAAGTGTTTTTCCAAAGTTATCAACACTTTTATGTTTGGCGTTCCGAAACCCACCTTATCTCAGGCTGAAAAGCGTTTTTGTGCATTGTGCCATAACTTTTCAGGGAAGCTTCAGAACATGAAATTTTAACCTCCCACTATAGCAGAAAGGGTCTTTCTAGTAGTTGCACATCAAATCTAAGCAGTCTGAAGTGTTTTTCAAAAGTTATCAACACTTTTATGTTTGGCGTTCCGAAACCCACCTTATCTCAGGCTGAAAAGCGTTTTTGTGCATTGTGCCATAACTTTTCAGGAAAGCTTCAGAACATGAAATTTTAACCTCCCACTATAGCAGAAAGGGTCTTTCTAGTAGTTGCACATCAAATCTAAACTGTCTGAAGTGTTTTTCCAAAGTTATCAACACTTTTATGTTTGGCGTTCCGAAACCCACCTTATCTCAGGCTGAAAAGCGTTTTTACGCATTGTGCCATAACTTTTCAGGGAAGCTTCAGAACATGAAATTTTAACCTCCCACTATAGCAGAAAGGGTCTTTCTAGTAGGTGCACATCAAATCTAAGCTCTCTGAAGTGTTTTTCGAAAGTTATCAACACTTTTATGTTTGGCGTTCCGAAACCCACCTTATCTCAGGCTGAAAAGCGTTTTTGTGCATTGTGCCATAACTTTTCAGGGAAGCTTCAGAACATGAAATTTTAACCTCCCACTATAGCAGAAAGGGTCTTTCTAGTAGTTGCACATCAAATCTAAACGGTCTGAAGTGTTTTTCCAAAGTTATTAACACTTTTATGTTTGGCGTTCCGAAACCCACCTTATCTCAGGCTGAAAAGCGTTTTTGTGCATTGTGCCATAACTTTTCAGGGAAGCTTCAGAACATGAAATTTTAACCTCCCACTATAGCAGAAAGGGTCTTTCTAGTAGTTGCACATCAAATCTAAACTGTCTGAAGTGTTTTTCCAAAGTTATCAACACTTTTATGTTTGGCGTTCCGAAACCCACCTTATCTCAGGCTGAAAAGCGTTTTTGTGCATTGTGCCATAACTTTTCAGGGAAGCTTCAGAACATGAAATTTTAACCTCCCACTATAGCAGAAAGGGTCTTTCTAGTAGTTGCACATCAAATCTAAGCTGTCTGAAGTGTTTTTCAAAAGTTATCAACACTTTTATGTTTGGCGTTCCGAAACCCACCTTATCTCAGGCTGAAAAGCGTTTTTGTGCATTGTGCCATAACTTTTCAGGAAAGCTTCAGAACATGAAATTTTAACCTCCCACTATAGCAGAAAGGGTCTTTCTAGTAGTTGAACATCAAATCTAAACTGTCTGAAGTGTTTTTCAAAAGTTATCAACACTTTTATGTTTGGCGTTCCGAAACCCACCTTATCTCAGGCTGAAAAGCGTTTTTACGCATTGTGCCATAACTTTTCAGGGAAGCTTCAGAACATGAAATTTTAAGCTCCCACTATAGCAGAAAGGGTCTTTCTAGTAGGTGCACATCAAATCTAAGCTCTCTGAAGTGTTTTTCGAAAGTTATCAACACTTTTATGTTTGGCGTTCCGAAACCCACCTTATCTCAGGCTGAAAAGCGTTTTTGTGCATTGTGCCATAACTTTTCAGGGAAGCTTCAGAACATGAAATTTTAACCTCCCACTATAGCAGAAAGGGTCTTTCTAGTAGTTGCACATCAAATCTAAACTGTCTGAAGTGTTTTTCCAAAGTTATCAACACTTTTATGTTTGGCGTTCCGAAACCCACCTTATCTCAGGCTGAAAAGCGTTTTTGTGCATTGTGCCATAACTTTTCAGGGAAGCTTCAGAACATGAAATTTTAACCTCCCACTATAGCAAAAAGGGTCTTTCTAGTAGTTGCACATCAAATCTAAACTGTCTGAAGTGTTTTTCCTAAGTTATCAACACTTTTATGTTTGGCGTTCCGAAACCCACCTTATCTCAGGCTGAAAAGCGTTTTTGTGCATTGTGCCATAACTTTTCAGGGAAGCTTCAGAACATGAAATTTTAACCTCCCACTATAGCAGAAAGGGTCTTTCTAGTAGTTGCACATCAAATCTAAGCTGTCTGAAGTGTTTTTCAAAAGTTATCAACACTTTTATGTTTGGCGTTCCGAAACCCACCTTATCTCAGGCTGAAAAGCGTTTTTACGCATTGTGCCATAACTTTTCAGGAAAGCTTCAGAACATGAAATTTTAACCTCCCACTATAGCAGAAAGGGTCTTTCTAGAAGTTGCACATCAAATCTAAACTGTCTGAAGTGTTTTTCCAAAGTTATCAACACTTTTATGTTTGGCGTTCCGAAACCCACCTTATCTCAGGCTGAAAAGCGTTTTTGTGCATTGTGCCATAACTTTTCAGGGAAGCTTTAGAACATGAAATTTTAACCTCCCACTATAGCAGAAAGGGTCTTTCTAGTAGTTGCACATCAAATCTAAGCTGTCTGAAGTGTTTTTCAAAAGTTATCAACACTTTTATGTTTGGCGTTCCGAAACCCACCTTATCTCAGGCTGAAAAGCGTTTTTGTGCATTGTGCCATAACTTTTCAGGAAAGCTTCAGAACATGAAATTTTAACCTCCCACTATAGCAGAAAGGGTCTTTCTAGTAGTTGCACATCAAATCTAAACTGTCTGAAGTGTTTTTCCAAAGTTATCAACACTTTTATGTTTGGCGTTCCGAAACCCACCTTATCTCAGGCTGAAAAGCGTTTTTACGCATTGTGCCATAACTTTTCAGGGAAGCTTCAGAACATGAAATTTTAACCTCCCACTATAGCAGAAAGGGTCTTTCTAGTAGGTGCACATCAAATCTAAGCTCTCTGAAGTGTTTTTCGAAAGTTATCAACACTTTTATGTTTGGCGTTCCGAAACCCACCTTATCTCAGGCTGAAAAGCGTTTTTGTGCATTGTGCCATAACTTTTCAGGGAAGCTTCAGAACATGAAATTTTAACCTCCCACTATAGCAGAAAGGGTCTTTCTAGTAGTTGCACATCAAATCTAAACTGTCTGAAGTGTTTTTCCAAAGTTATCAACACTTTTATGTTTGGCGTTCCGAAACCCACCTTATCTCAGGCTGAAAAGCGTTTTTACGCATTGTGCCATAACTTTTCAGGGAAGCTTCAGAACATGAAATTTTAACCTCCCACTATAGCAGAAAGGGTCTTTCTAGTAGGTGCACATCAAATCTAAGCTCTCTGAAGTGTTTTTCGAAAGTTATCAACACTTTTATGTTTGGCGTTCCGAAACCCACCTTATCTCAGGCTGAAAAGCGTTTTTGTGCATTGTGCCATAACTTTTCAGGGAAGCTTCAGAACATGAAATTTTAACCTCCCACTATAGCAGAAAGGGTCTTTCTAGTAGTTGCACATCAAATCTAAACTGTCTGAAGTGTTTTTCCAAAGTTATCAACACTTTTATGTTTGGCGTTCCGAAACCCACCTTATCTCAGGCTGAAAAGCGTTTTTGTGCATTGTGCCATAACTTTTCAGGGAAGCTTCAGAACATGAAATTTTAACCTCCCACTATAGCAAAAAGGGTCTTTCTAGTAGTTGCACATCAAATCTAAACTGTCTGAAGTGTTTTTCCTAAGTTATCAACACTTTTATGTTTGGCGTTCCGAAACCCACCTTATCTCAGGCTGAAAAGCGTTTTTGTGCATTGTGCCATAACTTTTCAGGAAAGCTTCAGAACATGAAATTTTAACCTCCCACTATAGCAGAAAGGGTCTTTCTAGTAGTTGCACATCAAATCTAAGCTGTCTGAAGTGTTTTTCAAAAGTTATCAACACTTTTATGTTTGGCGTTCCGAAACCCACCTTATCTCAGGCTGAAAAGCGTTTTTGTGCATTGTGCCATAACTTTTCAGGAAAGCTTCAGAACATGAAATTTTAACCTCCCACTATAGCAGAAAGGGTCTTTCTAGTAGTTGCACATCAAATCTAAACTGTCTGAAGTGTTTTTCCAAAGTTATCAACACTTTTATGTTTGGCGTTCCGAAACCCACCTTATCTCAGGCTGAAAAGCGTTTTTGTGCATTGTGCCATAACTTTTCAGGGAAGCTTCAGAACATGAAATTTTAACCTCCCACTATAGCAGAAAGGGTCTTTCTAGTAGTTGCACATCAAATCTAAGCAGTCTGAAGTGTTTTTCAAAAGTTATCAACACTTTTATGTTTGGCGTTCCGAAACCCACCTTATCTCAGGCTGAAAAGCGTTTTTGTGCATTGTGCCATAACTTTTCAGGAAAGCTTCAGAACATGAAATTTTAACCTCCCACTATAGCAGAAAGGGTCTTTCTAGTAGTTGCACATCAAATCTAAACTGTCTGAAGTGTTTTTCCAAAGTTATCAACACTTTTATGTTTGGCGTTCCGAAACCCACCTTATCTCAGGCTGAAAAGCGTTTTTACGCATTGTGCCATAACTTTTCAGGGAAGCTTCAGAACATGAAATTTTAACCTCCCACTATAGCAGAAAGGGTCTTTCTAGTAGGTGCACATCAAATCTAAGCTCTCTGAAGTGTTTTTCGAAAGTTATCAACACTTTTATGTTTGGCGTTCCGAAACCCACCTTATCTCAGGCTGAAAAGCGTTTTTGTGCATTGTGCCATAACTTTTCAGGGAAGCTTCAGAACATGAAATTTTAACCTCCCACTATAGCAGAAAGGGTCTTTCTAGTAGTTGCACATCAAATCTAAACGGTCTGAAGTGTTTTTCCAAAGTTATTAACACTTTTATGTTTGGCGTTCCGAAACCCACCTTATCTCAGGCTGAAAAGCGTTTTTGTGCATTGTGCCATAACTTTTCAGGGAAGCTTCAGAACATGAAATTTTAACCTCCCACTATAGCAGAAAGGGTCTTTCTAGTAGTTGCACATCAAATCTAAACTGTCTGAAGTGTTTTTCCAAAGTTATCAACACTTTTATGTTTGGCGTTCCGAAACCCACCTTATCTCAGGCTGAAAAGCGTTTTTGTGCATTGTGCCATAACTTTTCAGGGAAGCTTCAGAACATGAAATTTTAACCTCCCACTATAGCAGAAAGGGTCTTTCTAGTAGTTGCACATCAAATCTAAGCTGTCTGAAGTGTTTTTCAAAAGTTATCAACACTTTTATGTTTGGCGTTCCGAAACCCACCTTATCTCAGGCTGAAAAGCGTTTTTGTGCATTGTGCCATAACTTTTCAGGAAAGCTTCAGAACATGAAATTTTAACCTCCCACTATAGCAGAAAGGGTCTTTCTAGTAGTTGAACATCAAATCTAAACTGTCTGAAGTGTTTTTCAAAAGTTATCAACACTTTTATGTTTGGCGTTCCGAAACCCACCTTATCTCAGGCTGAAAAGCGTTTTTACGCATTGTGCCATAACTTTTCAGGGAAGCTTCAGAACATGAAATTTTAAGCTCCCACTATAGCAGAAAGGGTCTTTCTAGTAGGTGCACATCAAATCTAAGCTCTCTGAAGTGTTTTTCGAAAGTTATCAACACTTTTATGTTTGGCGTTCCGAAACCCACCTTATCTCAGGCTGAAAAGCGTTTTTGTGCATTGTGCCATAACTTTTCAGGGAAGCTTCAGAACATGAAATTTTAACCTCCCACTATAGCAGAAAGGGTCTTTCTAGTAGTTGCACATCAAATCTAAACTGTCTGAAGTGTTTTTCCAAAGTTATCAACACTTTTATGTTTGGCGTTCCGAAACCCACCTTATCTCAGGCTGAAAAGCGTTTTTGTGCATTGTGCCATAACTTTTCAGGGAAGCTTCAGAACATGAAATTTTAACCTCCCACTATAGCAAAAAGGGTCTTTCTAGTAGTTGCACATCAAATCTAAACTGTCTGAAGTGTTTTTCCTAAGTTATCAACACTTTTATGTTTGGCGTTCCGAAACCCACCTTATCTCAGGCTGAAAAGCGTTTTTGTGCATTGTGCCATAACTTTTCAGGGAAGCTTCAGAACATGAAATTTTAACCTCCCACTATAGCAGAAAGGGTCTTTCTAGTAGTTGCACATCAAATCTAAGCTGTCTGAAGTGTTTTTCAAAAGTTATCAACACTTTTATGTTTGGCGTTCCGAAACCCACCTTATCTCAGGCTGAAAAGCGTTTTTACGCATTGTGCCATAACTTTTCAGGAAAGCTTCAGAACATGAAATTTTAACCTCCCACTATAGCAGAAAGGGTCTTTCTAGAAGTTGCACATCAAATCTAAACTGTCTGAAGTGTTTTTCCAAAGTTATCAACACTTTTATGTTTGGCGTTCCGAAACCCACCTTATCTCAGGCTGAAAAGCGTTTTTGTGCATTGTGCCATAACTTTTCAGGGAAGCTTTAGAACATGAAATTTTAACCTCCCACTATAGCAGAAAGGGTCTTTCTAGTAGTTGCACATCAAATCTAAGCTGTCTGAAGTGTTTTTCAAAAGTTATCAACACTTTTATGTTTGGCGTTCCGAAACCCACCTTATCTCAGGCTGAAAAGCGTTTTTGTGCATTGTGCCATAACTTTTCAGGAAAGCTTCAGAACATGAAATTTTAACCTCCCACTATAGCAGAAAGGGTCTTTCTAGTAGTTGCACATCAAATCTAAACTGTCTGAAGTGTTTTTCCAAAGTTATCAACACTTTTATGTTTGGCGTTCCGAAACCCACCTTATCTCAGGCTGAAAAGCGTTTTTACGCATTGTGCCATAACTTTTCAGGGAAGCTTCAGAACATGAAATTTTAACCTCCCACTATAGCAGAAAGGGTCTTTCTAGTAGGTGCACATCAAATCTAAGCTCTCTGAAGTGTTTTTCGAAAGTTATCAACACTTTTATGTTTGGCGTTCCGAAACCCACCTTATCTCAGGCTGAAAAGCGTTTTTGTGCATTGTGCCATAACTTTTCAGGGAAGCTTCAGAACATGAAATTTTAACCTCCCACTATAGCAGAAAGGGTCTTTCTAGTAGTTGCACATCAAATCTAAACTGTCTGAAGTGTTTTTCCAAAGTTATCAACACTTTTATGTTTGGCGTTCCGAAACCCACCTTATCTCAGGCTGAAAAGCGTTTTTACGCATTGTGCCATAACTTTTCAGGGAAGCTTCAGAACATGAAATTTTAACCTCCCACTATAGCAGAAAGGGTCTTTCTAGTAGGTGCACATCAAATCTAAGCTCTCTGAAGTGTTTTTCGAAAGTTATCAACACTTTTATGTTTGGCGTTCCGAAACCCACCTTATCTCAGGCTGAAAAGCGTTTTTGTGCATTGTGCCATAACTTTTCAGGGAAGCTTCAGAACATGAAATTTTAACCTCCCACTATAGCAGAAAGGGTCTTTCTAGTAGTTGCACATCAAATCTAAACTGTCTGAAGTGTTTTTCCAAAGTTATCAACACTTTTATGTTTGGCGTTCCGAAACCCACCTTATCTCAGGCTGAAAAGCGTTTTTGTGCATTGTGCCATAACTTTTCAGGGAAGCTTCAGAACATGAAATTTTAACCTCCCACTATAGCAAAAAGGGTCTTTCTAGTAGTTGCACATCAAATCTAAACTGTCTGAAGTGTTTTTCCTAAGTTATCAACACTTTTATGTTTGGCGTTCCGAAACCCACCTTATCTCAGGCTGAAAAGCGTTTTTGTGCATTGTGCCATAACTTTTCAGGAAAGCTTCAGAACATGAAATTTTAACCTCCCACTATAGCAGAAAGGGTCTTTCTAGTAGTTGCACATCAAATCTAAGCTGTCTGAAGTGTTTTTCAAAAGTTATCAACACTTTTATGTTTGGCGTTCCGAAACCCACCTTATCTCAGGCTGAAAAGCGTTTTTGTGCATTGTGCCATAACTTTTCAGGAAAGCTTCAGAACATGAAATTTTAACCTCCCACTATAGCAGAAAGGGTCTTTCTAGTAGTTGCACATCAAATCTAAACTGTCTGAAGTGTTTTTCCAAAGTTATCCACACTTTTATGTTTGGCGTTCCGAAACCCACCTTATCTCAGGCTGAAAAGCGTTTTTACGCATTGTGCCATAACTTTTCAGGGAAGCTTCAGAACATGAAATTTTAACCTCCCACTATAGCAGAAAGGGTCTTTCTAGTAGGTGCACATCAAATCTAAGCTCTCTGAAGTGTTTTTCGAAAGTTATTAACACTTTTATGTTTGGCGTTCCGAAACCCACCTTATCTCAGGCTGAAAAGCGTTTTTGTGCATTGTGCCATAACTTTTCAGGGAAGCTTCAGAACATGAAATTTTAACCTCCCACTATAGCAGAAAGGGTCTTTCTAGTAGGTGCACATCAAATCTAAGCTCTCTGAAGTGTTTTTCGAAAGTTATCAACACTTTTATGTTTGGCGTTCCGAAACCCACCTTATCTCAGGCTGAAAAGCGTTTTTGTGCATTGTGCCATAACTTTTCAGGAAAGCTTCAGAACATGAAATTTTAACCTCCCACTATAGCAGAAAGGGTCTTTCTAGTAGTTGCACATCAAATCTAAACTGTCTGAAGTGTTTTTCCAAAGTTATCAACACTTTTATGTTTGGCGTTCCGAAACCCACCTTATCTCAGGCTGAAAAGCGTTTTTACGCATTGTGCCATAACTTTTCAGGGAAGCTTCAGAACATGAAATTTTAACCTCCCACTATAGCAGAAAGGTTCTTTCTAGTAGGTGCACATCAAATCTAAGCTCTCTGAAGTGTTTTTCGAAAGTTATCGACACTTTTATGTTTGGCGTTCCGAAACCCACCTTATCTCAGGCTGAAAAGCGTTTTTGTGCATTGTGCCATAACTTTTCAGGGAAGCTTCAGAACATGAAATTTTAACCTCCCACTATAGCAGAAAGGGTCTTTCTAGTAGTTGCACATCAAATCTAAACTGTCTGAAGTGTTTTTCCAAAGTTATCAACACTTTTATGTTTGGCGTTCCGAAACCCACCTTATCTCAGGCTGAAAAGCGTTTTTGTGCATTGTGCCATAACTTTTCAGGGAAGCTTCAGAACATGAAATTTTAACCTCCCACTATAGCAGAAAGGGTCTTTCTAGTAGGTGCACATCAAATCTAAGCTCTCTGAAGTGTTTTTCGAAAGTTATCAACACTTTTATGTTTGGCGTTCCGAAACCCACCTTATCTCAGGCTGAAAAGCGTTTTTGTGCATTGTGCCATAACTTTTCAGGAAAGCTTCAGAACATGAAATTTTAACCTCCCACTATAGCAGAAAGGGTCTTTCTAGTAGTTGCACATCAAATCTAAACTGTCTGAGTTTTTTTCCAAAGTTATCAACACTTTTATGTTTGGCGTTCCGAAACCCACCTTATCTCAGGCTGAAAAGCGTTTTTACGCATTGTGCCATAACTTTTCAGGGAAGCTTCAGAACATGAAATTTTAACCTCCCACTATAGCAGAAAGGGTCTTTCTAGTAGGTGCACATCAAATCTAAGCTCTCTGAAGTGTTTTTCGAAAGTTATCGACACTTTTATGTTTGGCGTTCCGAAACCCACCTTATCTCAGGCTGAAAAGCGTTTTTGTGCATTGTGCCATAACTTTTCAGGGAAGCTTCAGAACATGAAATTTTAACCTCCCACTATAGCAGAAAGGGTCTTTCTAGTAGTTGCACATCAAATCTAAACTGTCTGAAGTGTTTTTCCAAAGTTATTAACACTTTTATGTTTGGCGTTCCGAAACCCACCTTATCTCAGGCTGAAAAGCGTTTTTGTGCATTGTGCCATAACTTTTCAGGGAAGCTTCAGAACATGAAATTTTAACCTCCCACTATAGCAGAAAGGGTCTTTCTAGTAGTTGCACATCAAATCTAAACTGTCTGAAGTGTTTTTCCAAAGTTATCAACACTTTTATGTTTGGCGTTCCGAAACCCACCTTATCTCAGGCTGAAAAGCGTTTTTGTGCATTGTGCCATAACTTTTCAGGAAAGCTTCAGAACATGAAATTTTAACCTCCCACTATAGCAGAAAGGGTCTTTCTAGTAGTTGCACATCAAATCTAAACTGTCTGAAGTGTTTTTCCAAAGTTATCAACACTTTTATGTTTGGCGTTCCGAAACCCACCTTATCTCAGGCTGAAAAGCGTTTTTACGCATTGTGCCATAACTTTTCAGGGAAGCTTCAGAACATGAAATTTTAACCTCCCACTATAGCAGAAAGGGTCTTTCTAGTAGGTGCACATCAAATCTAAGCTCTCTGAAGTGTTTTTCGAAAGTTATCAACACTTTTATGTTTGGCGTTCCGAAACCCACCTTATCTCAGGCTGAAAAGCGTTTTTGTGCATTGTGCCATAACTTTTCAGGGAAGCTTCAGAACATGAAATTTTAACCTCCCACTATAGCAGAAAGGGTCTTTCTAGTAGTTGCACATCAAATCTAAACTGTCTGAAGTGTTTTTCAAAAGTTATCAACACTTTTATGTTTGGCGTTCCGAAACCCACCTTATCTCAGGCTGAAAAGCGTTTTTGTGCATTGTGCCATAACTTTTCAGGAAAGCTTCAGAACATGAAATTTTAACCTCCCACTATAGCAGAAAGGGTCTTTCTAGTAGTTGCACATCAAATCTAAACTGTCTGAAGTGTTTTTCCAAAGTTATCAACACTTTTATGTTTGGCGTTCCGAAACCCACCTTATCTCAGGCTGAAAAGCGTTTTTGTGCATTGTGCCATAACTTTTCAGGAAAGCTTCAGAACATGAAATTTTAACCTCCCACTATAGCAGAAAGGGTCTTTCTAGTAGTTGCACATCAAATCTAAACTGTCTGAAGTGTTTTTCCAAAGTTATCAACACTTTTATGTTTGGCGTTCCGAAACCCACCTTATCTCAGGCTGAAAAGCGTTTTTACGCATTGTGCCATAACTTTTCAGGGAAGCTTCAGAACATGAAATTTTAACCTCCCACTATAGCAGAAAGGGTCTTTCTAGTAGGTGCACATCAAATCTAAGCTCTCTGAAGTGTTTTTCGAAAGTTATCAACACTTTTATGTTTGGCGTTCCGAAACCCACCTTATCTCAGGCTGAAAAGCGTTTTTTGTGCATTGTGCCATAACTTTTCAGGGAAGCTTCAGAACATGAAATTTTAACCTCCCACTATAGCAGAAAGGGTCTTTCTAGTAGTTGCACATCAAATCTAAACTGTCTGAAGTGTTTTTCAAAAGTTATCAACACTTTTATGTTTGGCGTTCCGAAACCCACCTTATCTCAGGCTGAAAAGCGTTTTTGTGCATTGTGCCATAACTTTTCAGGAAAGCTTCAGAACATGAAATTTTAACCTCCCACTATAGCAGAAAGGGTCTTTCTAGTAGTTGCACATCAAATCTAAACTGTCTGAAGTGTTTTTCCAAAGTTATCAACACTTTTATGTTTGGCGTTCCGAAACCCACCTTATCTCAGGCTGAAAAGCGTTTTTACGCATTGTGCCATAACTTTTCAGGGAAGCTTCAGAACATGAAATTATAACCTCCCACTATAGCAGAAAGGGTCTTTCTAGTAGTTGCACATCAAATCTAAACTGTCTGAAGTGTTTTTCCAAAGTTATCAACACTTTTATGTTTGGCGTTCCGAAACCCACCTTATCTCAGGCTGAAAAGCGTTTTTGTGCATTGTGCCATAACTTTTCAGGGAAGCTTCAGAACATGAAATTTAACCTCCCACTATAGCAGAAAGGGTCTTTCTAGTAGTTGCACATCAAATCTAAGCTGTCTGAAGTGTTTTTCAAAAGTTATCAACACTTTTATGTTTGGCGTTCCGAAACCCACCTTATCTCAGGCTGAAAAGCGTTTTTGTGCATTGTGCCATAACTTTTCAGGAAAGCTTCAGACATGAAATTTTAACCTCCCACTATAGCAGAAAGGGTCTTTCTAGTAGTTGCACATCAAATCTAAACTGTCTGAAGTGTTTTTCCAAAGTTATCAACACTTTTATGTTTGGCGTTCCGAAACCCACCTTATCTCAGGCTGAAAAGCGTTTTTACGAATTGTGCCATAACTTTTCAGGGAAGCTTCAGAACATGAAATTTTAACCTCCCACTATAGCAGAAAGGGTCTTTCTAGTAGGTGCACATCAAATCTAAGCTCTCTGAAGTGTTTTTCGAAAGTTATCAACACTTTTATGTTTGGCGTTCCGAAACCCACCTTATCTCAGGCTGAAAAGCGTTTTTGTGCATTGTGCCATAACTTTTCAGGGAAGCTTCAGAACATGAAATTTTAACCTCCCACTATAGCAGAAAGGGTCTTTCTAGTAGGTGCACATCAAATCTAAACTCTCTGAAGTGTTTTTCGAAAGTTATCAACACTTTTATGTTTGGCGTTCCGAAACCCACCTTATCTCAGGCTGAAAAGCGTTTTTGTGCATTGTGCCATAACTTTTCAGGAAAGCTTCAGAACATGAAATTTTAACCTCCCACTATAGCAGAAAGGGTCTTTCTAGTAGTTGCACATCAAATCTAAACTGTCTGAAGTGTTTTTCCAAAGTTATCAACACTTTTATGTTTGGCGTTCCGAAACCCACCTTATCTCAGGCTGAAAAGCGTTTTTACGCATTGTGCCATAACTTTTCAGGGAAGCTTCAGAACATGAAATTTTAACCTCCCACTATAGCAGAAAGGGTCTTTCTAGTAGGTGCACATCAAATCTAAGCTCTCTGAAGTGTTTTTCGAAAGTTATCGACACTTTTATGTTTGGCGTTCCGAAACCCACCTTATCTCAGGCTGAAAAGCGTTTTTGTGCATTGTGCCATAACTTTTCAGGGAAGCTTCAGAACATGAAATTTTAACCTCCCACGATAGCAGAAAGGGTCTTTCTAGTAGTTGCACATCAAATCTAAACTGTCTGAAGTGTTTTTCCAAAGTTATCAACACTTTTATGTTTGGCGTTCCGAAACCCACCTTATCTCAGGCTGAAAAGCGTTTTTGTGCATTGTGCCATAACTTTTCAGGGAAGCTTCAGAACATGAAATTTTAACCTCCCACTATAGCAGAAAGGGTCTTTCTAGTAGGTGCACATCAAATCTAAGCTCTCTGAAGTGTTTTTCGAAAGTTATCAACACTTTTATGTTTGGCGTTCCGAAACCCACCTTATCTCAGGCTGAAAAGCGTTTTTGTGCATTGTGCCATAACTTTTCAGGAAAGCTTCAGAACATGAAATTTTAACCTCCCACTATAGCAGAAAGGGTCTTTCTAGTAGTTGCACATCAAATCTAAACTGTCTGAAGTGTTTTTCCAAAGTTATCAACACTTTTATGTTTGGCGTTCCGAAACCCACCTTATCTCAGGCTGAAAAGCGTTTTTACGCATTGTGCCATAACTTTTCAGGGAAGCTTCAGAACATGAAATTTTAACCTCCCACTATAGCAGAAAGGGTCTTTCTAGTAGGTGCACATCAAATCTAAGCTCTCTGAAGTGTTTTTCGAAAGTTATCGACACTTTTATGTTTGGCGTTCCGAAACCCACCTTATCTCAGGCTGAAAAGCGTTTTTGTGCATTGTGCCATAACTTTTCAGGGAAGCTTCAGAACATGAAATTTTAACCTCCCACTATAGCAGAAAGGGTCTTTCTAGTAGTTGCACATCAAATCTAAACTGTCTGAAGTGTTTTTCCAAAGTTATCAACACTTTTATGTTTGGCGTTCCGAAACCCACCTTATCTCAGGCTGAAAAGCGTTTTTGTGCATTGTGCCATAACTTTTCAGGGAAGCTTCAGAACATGAAATTTTAACCTCCCACTATAGCAGAAAGGGTCTTTCTAGTAGGTGCACATCAAATCTAAGCTCTCTGAAGTGTTTTTCGAAAGTTATCAACACTTTTATGTTTGGCGTTCCGAAACCCACCTTATCTCAGGCTGAAAAGCGTTTTTGTGCATTGTGCCATAACTTTTCAGGAAAGCTTCAGAACATGAAATTTTAACCTCCCACTATAGCAGAAAGGGTCTTTCTAGTAGTTGCACATCAAATCTAAACTGTCTGAAGTGTTTTTCCAAAGTTATCAACACTTTTATGTTTGGCGTTCCGAAACCCACCTTATCTCAGGCTGAAAAGCGTTTTTACGCATTGTGCCATAACTTTTCAGGGAAGCTTCAGAACATGAAATTTTAACCTCCCACTATAGCAGAAAGGGTCTTTCTAGTAGGTGCACATCAAATCTAAGCTCTCTGAAGTGTTTTTCGAAAGTTATCGACACTTTTATGTTTGGCGTTCCGAAACCCACCTTATCTCAGGCTGAAAAGCGTTTTTGTGCATTGTGCCATAACTTTTCAGGGAAGCTTCAGAACATGAAATTTTAACCTCCCACTATAGCAGAAAGGGTCTTTCTAGTAGTTGCACATCAAATCTAAACTGTCTGAAGTGTTTTTCCAAAGTTATTAACACTTTTATGTTTGGCGTTCCGAAACCCACCTTATCTCAGGCTGAAAAGCGTTTTTGTGCATTGTGCCATAACTTTTCAGGGAAGCTTCAGAACATGAAATTTTAACCTCCCACTATAGCAGAAAGGGTCTTTCTAGTAGTTGCACATCAAATCTAAACTGTCTGAAGTGTTTTTCCAAAGTTATCAACACTTTTATGTTTGGCGTTCCGAAACCCACCTTATCTCAGGCTGAAAAGCGTTTTTGTGCATTGTGCCATAACTTTTCAGGAAAGCTTCAGAACATGAAATTTTAACCTCCCACTATAGCAGAAAGGGTCTTTCTAGTAGTTGCACATCAAATCTAAACTGTCTGAAGTGTTTTTCCAAAGTTATCAACACTTTTATGTTTGGCGTTCCGAAACCCACCTTATCTCAGGCTGAAAAGCGTTTTTACGCATTGTGCCATAACTTTTCAGGGAAGCTTCAGAACATGAAATTTTAACCTCCCACTATAGCAGAAAGGGTCTTTCTAGTAGGTGCACATCAAATCTAAGCTCTCTGAAGTGTTTTTCGAAAGTTATCAACACTTTTATGTTTGGCGTTCCGAAACCCACCTTATCTCAGGCTGAAAAGCGTTTTTGTGCATTGTGCCATAACTTTTCAGGGAAGCTTCGGAACATGAAATTTTAACCTCCCACTATAGCAGAAAGGGTCTTTCTAGTAGTTGCACATCAAATCTAAACTGTCTGAAGTGTTTTTCCAAAGTTATCAACACTTTTATGTTTGGCGTTCCGAAACCCACCTTATCTCAGGCTGAAAAGCGTTTTTGTGCATTGTGCCATAACTTTTCAGGGAAGCTTCAGAACATGAAATTTTAACCTCCCACTATAGCAGAAAGGGTCTTTCTAGTAGTTGCACATCAAATCTAAACTGTCTGAAGTGTTTTTCCAAAGTTATCAACACTTTTATGTTTGGCGTTCCGAAACCCACCTTATCTCAGGCTGAAAAGCGTTTTTGTGCATTGTGCCATAACTTTTCAGGGAAGCTTCAGAACATGAAATTTTAACCTCCCACTATAGCAGAAAGGGTCTTTCTAGTAGTTGCACATCAAATCTAAGCTGTCTGAAGTGTTTTTCAAAAGTTATCAACACTTTTATGTTTGGCGTTCCGAAACCCACCTTATCTCAGGCTGAAAAGCGTTTTTGTGCATTGTGCCATAACTTTTCAGGAAAGCTTCAGAACATGAAATTTTAACCTCCCACTATAGCAGAAAGGGTCTTTCTAGTAGTTGCACATCAAATCTAAACTGTCTGAAGTGTTTTTCCAAAGTTATCAACACTTTTATGTTTGGCGTTCCGAAACCCACCTTATCTCAGGCTGAAAAGCGTTTTTACGCATTGTGCCATAACTTTTCAGGGAAGCTTCAGAACATGAAATTTTAACCTCCCACTATAGCAGAAAGGGTCTTTCTAGTAGGTGCACATCAAATCTAAGCTCTCTGAAGTGTTTTTCGAAAGTTATCAACACTTTTATGTTTGGCGTTCCGAAACCCACCTTATCTCAGGCTGAAAAGCGTTTTTGTGCATTGTGCCATAACTTTTCAGGGAAGCTTCAGAACATGAAATTTTAACCTCCCACTATAGCAGAAAGGGTCTTTCTAGTAGTTGCACATCAAATCTAAACTGTCTGAAGTGTTTTTCAAAAGTTATCAACACTTTTATGTTTGGCGTTCCGAAACCCACCTTATCTCAGGCTGAAAAGCGTTTTTGTGCATTGTGCCATAACTTTTCAGGAAAGCTTCAGAACATGAAATTTTAACCTCCCACTATAGCAGAAAGGGTCTTTCTAGTAGTTGCACATCAAATCTAAACTGTCTGAAGTGTTTTTCCAAAGTTATCAACACTTTTATGTTTGGCGTTCCGAAACCCACCTTATCTCAGGCTGAAAAGCGTTTTTACGCATTGTGCCATAACTTTTCAGGGAAGCTTCAGAACATGAAATTTTAACCTCCCACTATAGCAGAAAGGGTCTTTCTAGTAGTTGCACATCAAATCTAAACTGTCTGAAGTGTTTTTCCAAAGTTATCAACACTTTTATGTTTGGCGTTCCGAAACCCACCTTATCTCAGGCTGAAAAGCGTTTTTGTGCATTGTGCCATAACTTTTCAGGGAAGCTTCAGAACATGAAATTTTAACCTCCCACTATAGCAGAAAGGGTCTTTCTAGTAGTTGCACATCAAATCTAAGCTGTCTGAAGTGTTTTTCAAAAGTTATCAACACTTTTATGTTTGGCGTTCCGAAACCCACCTTATCTCAGGCTGAAAAGCGTTTTTGTGCATTGTGCCATAACTTTTCAGGAAAGCTTCAGAACATGAAATTTTAACCTCCCACTATAGCAGAAAGGGTCTTTCTAGTAGTTGCACATCAAATCTAAACTGTCTGAAGTGTTTTTCCAAAGTTATCAACACTTTTATGTTTGGCGTTCCGAAACCCACCTTATCTCAGGCTGAAAAGCGTTTTTACGCATTGTGCCATAACTTTTCAGGGAAGCTTCAGAACATGAAATTTTAACCTCCCACTATAGCAGAAAGGGTCTTTCTAGTAGGTGCACATCAAATCTAAGCTCTCTGAAGTGTTTTTCGAAAGTTATCAACACTTTTATGTTTGGCGTTCCGAAACCCACCTTATCTCAGGCTGAAAAGCGTTTTTGTGCATTGTGCCATAACTTTTCAGGGAAGCTTCAGAACATGAAATTTTAACCTCCCACTATAGCAGAAAGGGTCTTTCTAGTAGGTGCACATCAAATCTAAGCTCTCTGAAGTGTTTTTCGAAAGTTATCAACACTTTTATGTTTGGCGTTCCGAAACCCACCTTATCTCAGGCTGAAAAGCGTTTTTGTGCATTGTGCCATAACTTTTCAGGAAAGCTTCAGAACATGAAATTTTAACCTCCCACTATAGCAGAAAGGGTCTTTCTAGTAGTTGCACATCAAATCTAAACTGTCTGAAGTGTTTTTCCAAAGTTATCAACACTTTTATGTTTGGCGTTCCGAAACCCACCTTATCTCAGGCTGAAAAGCGTTTTTACGCATTGTGCCATAACTTTTCAGGGAAGCTTCAGAACATGAAATTTTAACCTCCCACTATAGCAGAAAGGGTCTTTCTAGTAGGTGCACATCAAATCTAAGCTCTCTGAAGTGTTTTTCGAAAGTTATCAACACTTTTATGTTTGGCGTTCCGAAACCCACCTTATCTCAGGCTGAAAAGCGTTTTTGTGCATTGTGCCATAACTTTTCAGGGAAGCTTCGGAACATGAAATTTTAACCTCCCACTATAGCAGAAAGGGTCTTTCTAGTAGTTGCACATCAAATCTAAACTGTCTGAAGTGTTTTTCCAAAGTTATCAACACTTTTATGTTTGGCGTTCCGAAACCCACCTTATCTCAGGCTGAAAAGCGTTTTTGTGCATTGTGCCATAACTTTTCAGGGAAGCTTCAGAACATGAAATTTTAACCTCCCACTATAGCAGAAAGGGTCTTTCTAGTAGTTGCACATCAAATCTAAACTGTCTGAAGTGTTTTTCCAAAGTTATCAACACTTTTATGTTTGGCGTTCCGAAACCCACCTTATCTCAGGCTGAAAAGCGTTTTTGTGCATTGTGCCATAACTTTTCAGGGAAGCTTCAGAACATGAAATTTTAACCTCCCACTATAGCAGAAAGGGTCTTTCTAGTAGTTGCACATCAAATCTAAGCTGTCTGAAGTGTTTTTCAAAAGTTATCAACACTTTTATGTTTGGCGTTCCGAAACCCACCTTATCTCAGGCTGAAAAGCGTTTTTGTGCATTGTGCCATAACTTTTCAGGAAAGCTTCAGAACATGAAATTTTAACCTCCCACTATAGCAGAAAGGGTCTTTCTAGTAGTTGCACATCAAATCTAAACTGTCTGAAGTGTTTTTCCAAAGTTATCAACACTTTTATGTTTGGCGTTCCGAAACCCACCTTATCTCAGGCTGAAAAGCGTTTTTACGCATTGTGCCATAACTTTTCAGGGAAGCTTCAGAACATGAAATTTTAACCTCCCACTATAGCAGAAAGGGTCTTTCTAGTAGGTGCACATCAAATCTAAGCTCTCTGAAGTGTTTTTCGAAAGTTATCAACACTTTTATGTTTGGCGTTCCGAAACCCACCTTATCTCAGGCTGAAAAGCGTTTTTGTGCATTGTGCCATAACTTTTCAGGGAAGCTTCAGAACATGAAATTTTAACCTCCCACTATAGCAGAAAGGGTCTTTCTAGTAGTTGCACATCAAATCTAAACTGTCTGAAGTGTTTTTCAAAAGTTATCAACACTTTTATGTTTGGCGTTCCGAAACCCACCTTATCTCAGGCTGAAAAGCGTTTTTGTGCATTGTGCCATAACTTTTCAGGAAAGCTTCAGAACATGAAATTTTAACCTCCCACTATAGCAGAAAGGGTCTTTCTAGTAGTTGCACATCAAATCTAAACTGTCTGAAGTGTTTTTCCAAAGTTATCAACACTTTTATGTTTGGCGTTCCGAAACCCACCTTATCTCAGGCTGAAAAGCGTTTTTACGCATTGTGCCATAACTTTTCAGGGAAGCTTCAGAACATGAAATTTTAACCTCCCACTATAGCAGAAAGGGTCTTTCTAGTAGTTGCACATCAAATCTAAACTGTCTGAAGTGTTTTTCCAAAGTTATCAACACTTTTATGTTTGGCGTTCCGAAACCCACCTTATCTCAGGCTGAAAAGCGTTTTTGTGCATTGTGCCATAACTTTTCAGGGAAGCTTCAGAACATGAAATTTTAACCTCCCACTATAGCAGAAAGGGTCTTTCTAGTAGTTGCACATCAAATCTAAGCTGTCTGAAGTGTTTTTCAAAAGTTATCAACACTTTTATGTTTGGCGTTCCGAAACCCACCTTATCTCAGGCTGAAAAGCGTTTTTGTGCATTGTGCCATAACTTTTCAGGAAAGCTTCAGAACATGAAATTTTAACCTCCCACTATAGCAGAAAGGGTCTTTCTAGTAGTTGCACATCAAATCTAAACTGTCTGAAGTGTTTTTCCAAAGTTATCAACACTTTTATGTTTGGCGTTCCGAAACCCACCTTATCTCAGGCTGAAAAGCGTTTTTACGCATTGTGCCATAACTTTTCAGGGAAGCTTCAGAACATGAAATTTTAACCTCCCACTATAGCAGAAAGGGTCTTTCTAGTAGGTGCACATCAAATCTAAGCTCTCTGAAGTGTTTTTCGAAAGTTATCAACACTTTTATGTTTGGCGTTCCGAAACCCACCTTATCTCAGGCTGAAAAGCGTTTTTGTGCATTGTGCCATAACTTTTCAGGGAAGCTTCAGAACATGAAATTTTAACCTCCCACTATAGCAGAAAGGGTCTTTCTAGTAGGTGCACATCAAATCTAAGCTCTCTGAAGTGTTTTTCGAAAGTTATCAACACTTTTATGTTTGGCGTTCCGAAACCCACCTTATCTCAGGCTGAAAAGCGTTTTTGTGCATTGTGCCATAACTTTTCAGGAAAGCTTCAGAACATGAAATTTTAACCTCCCACTATAGCAGAAAGGGTCTTTCTAGTAGTTGCACATCAAATCTAAACTGTCTGAAGTGTTTTTCCAAAGTTATCAACACTTTTATGTTTGGCGTTCCGAAACCCACCTTATCTCAGGCTGAAAAGCGTTTTTACGCATTGTGCCATAACTTTTCAGGGAAGCTTCAGAACATGAAATTTTAACCTCCCACTATAGCAGAAAGGGTCTTTCTAGTAGGTGCACATCAAATCTAAGCTCTCTGAAGTGTTTTTCGAAAGTTATCGACACTTTTATGTTTGGCGTTCCGAAACCCACCTTATCTCAGGCTGAAAAGCGTTTTTGTGCATTGTGCCATAACTTTTCAGGGAAGCTTCAGAACATGAAATTTTAACCTCCCACTATAGCAGAAAGGGTCTTTCTAGTAGTTGCACATCAAATCTAAACTGTCTGAAGTGTTTTTCCAAAGTTATCAACACTTTTATGTTTGGCGTTCCGAAACCCACCTTATCTCAGGCTGAAAAGCGTTTTTGTGCATTGTGCCATAACTTTTCAGGGAAGCTTCAGAACATGAAATTTTAACCTCCCACTATAGCAGAAAGGGTCTTTCTAGTAGGTGCACATCAAATCTAAGCTCTCTGAAGTGTTTTTCGAAAGTTATCAACACTTTTATGTTTGGCGTTCCGAAACCCACCTTATCTCAGGCTGAAAAGCGTTTTTGTGCATTGTGCCATAACTTTTCAGGAAAGCTTCAGAACATGAAATTTTAACCTCCCACTATAGCAGAAAGGGTCTTTCTAGTAGTTGCACATCAAATCTAAACTGTCTGAAGTGTTTTTCCAAAGTTATCAACACTTTTATGTTTGGCGTTCCGAAACCCACCTTATCTCAGGCTGAAAAGCGTTTTTACGCATTGTGCCATAACTTTTCAGGGAAGCTTCAGAACATGAAATTTTAACCTCCCACTATAGCAGAAAGGGTCTTTCTAGTAGGTGCACATCAAATCTAAGCTCTCTGAAGTGTTTTTCCAAAGTTATCAACACTTTTATGTTTGGCGTTCCGAAACCCACCTTATCTCAGGCTGAAAAGCGTTTTTGTGCATTGTGCCATAACTTTTAAGGAAAGCTTCAGAACATGAAATTTTAACCTCCCACTATAGCAGAAAGGGTCTTTCTAGTAGTTGCACATCAAATCTAAACTGTCTGAAGTGTTTTTCCAAAGTTATCAACACTTTTATGTTTGGCGTTCCGAAACCCACCTTATCTCAGGCTGAAAAGCGTTTTTGTGCATTGTGCCATAACTTTTCAGGGAAGCTTCAGAACATGAAATTTTAACCTCCCACTATAGCAGAAAGGGTCTTTCTAGTAGGTGCACATCAAATCTAAGCTCTCTGAAGTGTTTTTCCAAAGTTATCAACACTTTTATGTTTGGCGTTCCGAAACCCACCTTATCTCAGGCTGAAAAGCGTTTTTGTGCATTGTGCCATAACTTTTCAGGGAAGCTTCAGAACATGAAATTTTAACCTCCCACTATAGCAGAAAGGGTCTTTCTAGTAGTTGCACATCAAATCTAAACTGTCTGAAGTGTTTTTCCAAAGTTATCAACACTTTTATGTTTGGCGTTCCGAAACCCACCTTATCTCAGGCTGAAAAGCGTTTTTGTGCATTGTGCCATAACTTTTCAGGGAAGCTTCAGAACATGAAATTTTAACCTCCCACTATAGCAGAAAGGGTCTTTCTAGTAGTTGCACATCAAATCTAAGCTGTCTGAAGTGTTTTTCACAAGTTATCAACACTTTTATGTTTGGCGTTCCGAAACCCACCTTATCTCAGGCTGAAAAGCGTTTTTGTGCATTGTGCCATAACTTTTCAGGAAAGCTTCAGAACATGAAATTTTAACCTCCCACTATAGCAGAAAGGGTCTTTCTAGTAGTTGCACATCAAATCTAAACTGTCTGAAGTGTTTTTCCAAAGTTATCAACACTTTTATGTTTGGCGTTCCGAAACCCACCTTATCTCAGGCTGAAAAGCGTTTTTGTGCATTGTGCCATAACTTTTCAGGAAAGCTTCAGAACATGAAATTTTAACCTCCCACTATAGCAGAAAGGGTCTTTCTAGTAGTTGCACATCAAATCTAAGCTGTCTGAACTGTTTTTCAAAAGTTATCAACACTTTTATGTTTGGCGTTCCGAAACCCACCTTATCTCAGGCTGAAAAGCGTTTTTGTGCATTGTGCCATAACTTTTAAGGAAAGCTTCAGAACATGAAATTTTAACCTCCCACTATAGCAGAAAGGGTCTTTCTAGTAGGTGCACATCAAATCTAAGCTCTCTGAAGTGTTTTTCGAAAGTTATCAACACTTTTATGTTTGGCGTTCCGAAACCCACCTTATCTCAGGCTGAAAAGCGTTTTTGTGCATTGTGCCATAACTTTTCAGGAAAGCTTCAGAACATGAAATTTTAACCTCCCACTATAGCAGAAAGGGTCTTTCTAGTAGTTGCACATCAAATCTAAACTGTCTGAAGTGTTTTTCCAAAGTTATCAACACTTTTATGTTTGGCGTTCCGAAACCCACCTTATCTCAGGCTGAAAAGCGTTTTTACGCATTGTGCCATAACTTTTCAGGGAAGCTTCAGAACATGAAATTTTAACCTCCCACTATAGCAGAAAGGGTCTTTCTAGTAGGTGCACATCAAATCTAAGCTCTCTGAAGTGTTTTTCGAAAGTTATCAACACTTTTATGTTTGGCGTTCCGAAACCCACCTTATCTCAGGCTGAAAAGCGTTTTTGTGCATTGTGCCATAACTTTTCAGGGAAGCTTCAGAACATGAAATTTTAACCTCCCACTATAGCAGAAAGGGTCTTTCTAGTAGTTGCACATCAAATCTAAACTGTCTGAAGTGTTTTTCAAAAGTTATCAACACTTTTATGTTTGGCGTTCCGAAACCCACCTTATCTCAGGCTGAAAAGCGTTTTTGTGCATTGTGCCATAACTTTTCAGGAAAGCTTCAGAACATGAAATTTTAACCTCCCACTATAGCAGAAAGGGTCTTTCTAGTAGTTGCACATCAAATCTAAACTGTCTGAAGTGTTTTTCCAAAGTTATCAACACTTTTATGTTTGGCGTTCCGAAACCCACCTTATCTCAGGCTGAAAAGCGTTTTTACGCATTGTGCCATAACTTTTCAGGGAAGCTTCAGAACATGAAATTTTAACCTCCCACTATAGCAGAAAGGGTCTTTCTAGTAGTTGCACATCAAATCTAAACTGTCTGAAGTGTTTTTCCAAAGTTATCAACACTTTTATGTTTGGCGTTCCGAAACCCACCTTATCTCAGGCTGAAAAGCGTTTTTGTGCATTGTGCCATAACTTTTCAGGGAAGCTTCAGAACATGAAATTTTAACCTCCCACTATAGCAGAAAGGGTCTTTCTAGTAGTTGCACATCAAATCTAAGCTGTCTGAAGTGTTTTTCAAAAGTTATCAACACTTTTATGTTTGGCGTTCCGAAACCCACCTTATCTCAGGCTGAAAAGCGTTTTTGTGCATTGTGCCATAACTTTTCAGGAAAGCTTCAGAACATGAAATTTTAACCTCCCACTATAGCAGAAAGGGTCTTTCTAGTAGTTGCACATCAAATCTAAACTGTCTGAAGTGTTTTTCCAAAGTTATCAACACTTTTATGTTTGGCGTTCCGAAACCCACCTTATCTCAGGCTGAAAAGCGTTTTTACGCATTGTGCCATAACTTTTCAGGGAAGCTTCAGAACATGAAATTTTAACCTCCCACTATAGCAGAAAGGGTCTTTCTAGTAGGTGCACATCAAATCTAAGCTCTCTGAAGTGTTTTTCGAAAGTTATCAACACTTTTATGTTTGGCGTTCCGAAACCCACCTTATCTCAGGCTGAAAAGCGTTTTTGTGCATTGTGCCATAACTTTTCAGGGAAGCTTCAGAACATGAAATTTTAACCTCCCACTATAGCAGAAAGGGTCTTTCTAGTAGGTGCACATCAAATCTAAGCTCTCTGAAGTGTTTTTCGAAAGTTATCAACACTTTTATGTTTGGCGTTCCGAAACCCACCTTATCTCAGGCTGAAAAGCGTTTTTGTGCATTGTGCCATAACTTTTCAGGGAAGCTTCAGAACATGAAATTTTAACCTCCCACTATAGCAGAAAGGGTCTTTCTAGTAGTTGCACATCAAATCTAAACTGTCTGAAGTGTTTTTCCAAAGTTATCAACACTTTTATGTTTGGCGTTCCGAAACCCACCTTATCTCAGGCTGAAAAGCGTTTTTACGCATTGTGCCATAACTTTTCAGGGAAGCTTCAGAACATGAAATTTTAACCTCCCACTATAGCAGAAAGGGTCTTTCTAGTAGGTGCACATCAAATCTAAGCTCTCTGAAGTGTTTTTCGAAAGTTATCGACACTTTTATGTTTGGCGTTCCGAAACCCACCTTATCTCAGGCTGAAAAGCGTTTTTGTGCATTGTGCCATAACTTTTCAGGGAAGCTTCAGAACATGAAATTTTAACCTCCCACTATAGCAGAAAGGGTCTTTCTAGTAGTTGCACATCAAATCTAAACTGTCTGAAGTGTTTTTCCAAAGTTATCAACACTTTTATGTTTGGCGTTCCGAAACCCACCTTATCTCAGGCTGAAAAGCGTTTTTGTGCATTGTGCCATAACTTTTCAGGGAAGCTTCAGAACATGAAATTTTAACCTCCCACTATAGCAGAAAGGGTCTTTCTAGTAGGTGCACATCAAATCTAAGCTCTCTGAAGTGTTTTTCGAAAGTTATCAACACTTTTATGTTTGGCGTTCCGAAACCCACCTTATCTCAGGCTGAAAAGCGTTTTTGTGCATTGTGCCATAACTTTTCAGGAAAGCTTCAGAACATGAAATTTTAACCTCCCACTATAGCAGAAAGGGTCTTTCTAGTAGTTGCACATCAAATCTAAACTGTCTGAAGTGTTTTTCCAAAGTTATCAACACTTTTATGTTTGGCGTTCCGAAACCCACCTTATCTCAGGCTGAAAAGCGTTTTTACGCATTATGCCATAACTTTTCAGGGAAGCTTCAGAACATGAAATTTTAACCTCCCACTATAGCAGAAAGGGTCTTTCTAGTAGGTGCACATCAAATCTAAGCTCTCTGAAGTGTTTTTCGAAAGTTATCAACACTTTTATGTTTGGCGTTCCGAAACCCACCTTATCTCAGGCTGAAAAGCGTTTTTGTGCATTGTGCCATAACTTTTCAGGGAAGCTTCAGAACATGAAATTTTAACCTCCCACTATAGCAGAAAGGGTCTTTCTAGTAGTTGCACATCAAATCTAAACTGTCTGAAGTGTTTTTCCAAAGTTATCAACACTTTTATGTTTGGCGTTCCGAAACCCACCTTATCTCAGGCTGAAAAGCGTTTTTGTGCATTGTGCCATAACTTTTCAGGGAAGCTTCAGAACATGAAATTTTAACCTCCCACTATAGCAGAAAGGGTCTTTCTAGTAGTTGCACATCAAATCTAAGCTGTCTGAAGTGTTTTTCACAAGTTATCAACACTTTTATGTTTGGCGTTCCGAAACCCACCTTATCTCAGGCTGAAAAGCGTTTTTGTGCATTGTGCCATAACTTTTCAGGAAAGCTTCAGAACATGAAATTTTAACCTCCCACTATAGCAGAAAGGGTCTTTCTAGTAGTTGCACATCAAATCTAAACTGTCTGAAGTGTTTTTCCAAAGTTATCAACACTTTTATGTTTGGCGTTCCGAAACCCACCTTATCTCAGGCTGAAAAGCGTTTTTGTGCATTGTGCCATAACTTTTCAGGAAAGCTTCAGAACATGAAATTTTAACCTCCCACTATAGCAGAAAGGGTCTTTCTAGTAGTTGCACATCAAATCTAAGCTGTCTGAAGTGTTTTTCAAAAGTTATCAACACTTTTATGTTTGGCGTTCCGAAACCCACCTTATCTCAGGCTGAAAAGCGTTTTTGTGCATTGTGCCATAACTTTTAAGGAAAGCTTCAGAACATGAAATTTTAACCTCCCACTATAGCAGAAAGGGTCTTTCTAGTAGTTGCACATCAAATCTAAACTGTCTGAAGTGTTTTTCCAAAGTTATGAACACTTTTATGTTTGGCGTTCCGAAACCCACCTTATCTCAGGCTGAAAAGCGTTTTTACGCATTATGCCATAACTTTTCAGGGAAGCTTCAGAACATGAAATTTTAACCTCCCACTATAGCAGAAAGGGTCTTTCTAGTAGGTGCACATCAAATCTAAGCTCTCTGAAGTGTTTTTCGAAAGTTATCAACACTTTTATGTTTGGCGTTCCGAAACCCACCTTATCTCAGGCTGAAAAGCGTTTTTGTGCATTGTGCCATAACTTTTCAGGGAAGCTTCAGAACATGAAATTTTAACCTCCCACTATAGCAGAAAGGGTCTTTCTAGTAGTTGCACATCAAATCTAAACTGTCTGAAGTGTTTTTCCAAAGTTATCAACACTTTTATGTTTGGCGTTCCGAAACCCACCTTATCTCAGGCTGAAAAGCGTTTTTGTGCATTGTGCCATAACTTTTCAGGGAAGCTTCAGAACATGAAATTTTAACCTCCCACTATAGCAGAAAGGGTCTTTCTAGTAGTTGCACATCAAATCTAAGCTGTCTGAAGTGTTTTTCACAAGTTATCAACACTTTTATGTTTGGCGTTCCGAAACCCACCTTATCTCAGGCTGAAAAGCGTTTTTGTGCATTGTGCCATAACTTTTCAGGAAAGCTTCAGAACATGAAATTTTAACCTCCCACTATAGCAGAAAGGGTCTTTCTAGTAGTTGCACATCAAATCTAAACTGTCTGAAGTGTTTTTCCAAAGTTATCAACACTTTTATGTTTGGCGTTCCGAAACCCACCTTATCTCAGGCTGAAAAGCGTTTTTGTGCATTGTGCCATAACTTTTAAGGAAAGCTTCAGAACATGAAATTTTAACCTCCCACTATAGCAGAAAGGGTCTTTCTAGTAGTTGCACATCAAATCTAAACTGTCTGAAGTGTTTTTCCAAAGTTATGAACACTTTTATGTTTGGCGTTCCGAAACCCACCTTATCTCAGGCTGAAAAGCGTTTTTACGCATTGTGCCATAACTTTTCAGGGAAGCTTCAGAACATGAAATTTTAACCTCCCACTATAGCAGAAAGGGTCTTTCTAGTAGGTGCACATCAAATCTAAGCTCTCTGAAGTGTTTTTCGAAAGTTATCAACACTTTTATGTTTGGCGTTCCGAAACCCACCTTATCTCAGGCTGAAAAGCGTTTTTGTGCATTGTGCCATAACTTTTCAGGGAAGCTTCAGAACATGAAATTTTAACCTCCCACTATAGCAGAAAGGGTCTTTCTAGTAGTTGCACATCAAATCTAAACTGTCTGAAGTGTTTTTCCAAAGTTATTAACACTTTTATGTTTGGCGTTCCGAAACCCACCTTATCTCAGGCTGAAAAGCGTTTTTGTGCATTGTGCCATAACTTTTCAGGGAAGCTTCAGAACATGAAATTTTAACCTCCCACTATAGCAGAAAGGGTCTTTCTAGTAGTTGCAAATCAAATCTAAACTGTCTGAAGTGTTTTTCCAAAGTTATCAACACTTTTATGTTTGGCGTTCCGAAACCCACCTTATCTCAGGCTGAAAAGCGTTTTTGTGCATTGTGCCATAACTTTTCAGGGAAGCTTCAGAACATGAAATTTTAACCTCCCACTATAGCAGAAAGGGTCTTTCTAGTAGGTGCACATCAAATCTAAGCTCTCTGAAGTGTTTTTCGAAAGTTATCAACACTTTTATGTTTGGCGTTCCGAAACCCACCTTATCTCAGGCTGAAAAGCGTTTTTGTGCATTGTGCCATAACTTTTCAGGAAAGCTTCAGAACATGAAATTTTAACCTCCCACTATAGCAGAAAGGGTCTTTCTAGTAGTTGCACATCAAATCTAAACTGTCTGAAGTGTTTTTCCAAAGTTATCAACACTTTTATGTTTGGCGTTCCGAAACCCACCTTATCTCAGGCTGAAAAGCGTTTTTACGCATTGTGCCATAACTTTTCAGGGAAGCTTCAGAACATGAAATTTTAACCTCCCACTATAGCAGAAAGGGTCTTTCTAGTAGTTGCACATCAAATCTAAGCTCTCTGAAGTGTTTTTCGAAAGTTATCAACACTTTTATGTTTGGCGTTCCGAAACCCACCTTATCTCAGGCTGAAAAGCGTTTTTGTGCATTGTGCCATAACTTTTCAGGGAAGCTTCAGAACATGAAATTTTAACCTCCCACTATAGCAGAAAGGGTCTTTCTAGTAGTTGCACATCAAATCTAAGCTGTCTGAAGTGTTTTTCAAAAGTTATCAACACTTTTATGTTTGGCGTTCCGAAACCCACCTTATCTCAGGCTGAAAAGCGTTTTTACGCATTGTGCCATAACTTTTCAGGGAAGCTTCAGAACATGAAATTTTAACCTCCCACTATAGCAGAAAGGGTCTTTCTAGTAGGTGCACATCAAATCTAAGCTCTCTGAAGTGTTTTTCGAAAGTTATCAACACTTTTATGTTTGGCGTTCCGAAACCCACCTTATCTCAGGCTGAAAAGCGTTTTTGTGCATTGTGCCATAACTTTTCAGGGAAGCTTCAGAACATGAAATTTTAACCTCCCACTATAGCAGAAAGGGTCTTTCTAGTAGTTGCACATCAAATCTAAACTGTCTGAAGTGTTTTTCCAAAGTTATTAACACTTTTATGTTTGGCGTTCCGAAACCCACCTTATCTCAGGCTGAAAAGCGTTTTTGTGCATTGTGCCATAACTTTTCAGGGAAGCTTCAGAACATGAAATTTTAACCTCCCACTATAGCAGAAAGGGTCTTTCTAGTAGTTGCACATCAAATCTAAACTGTCTGAAGTGTTTTTCCAAAGTTATCAACACTTTTATGTTTGGCGTTCCGAAACCCACCTTATCTCAGGCTGAAAAGCGTTTTTGTGCATTGTGCCATAACTTTTCAGGGAAGCTTCAGAACATGAAATTTTAACCTCCCACTATAGCAGAAAGGGTCTTTCTAGTAGGTGCACATCAAATCTAAGCTCTCTGAAGTGTTTTTCGAAAGTTATCAACACTTTTATGTTTGGCGTTCCGAAACCCACCTTATCTCAGGCTGAAAAGCGTTTTTGTGCATTGTGCCATAACTTTTCAGGAAAGCTTCAGAACATGAAATTTTAACCTCCCACTATAGCAGAAAGGGTCTTTCTAGTAGTTGCACATCAAATCTAAACTGTCTGAAGTGTTTTTCCAAAGTTATCAACACTTTTATGTTTGGCGTTCCGAAACCCACCTTATCTCAGGCTGAAAAGCGTTTTTGTGCATTGTGCCATAACTTTTCAGGGAAGCTTCAGAACATGAAATTTTAACCTCCCACTATAGCAGAAAGGGTCTTTCTAGTAGTTGCACATCAAATCTAAACTGTCTGAAGTGTTTTTCCAAAGTTATTAACACTTTTATGTTTGGCGTTCCGAAACCCACCTTATCTCAGGCTGAAAAGCGTTTTTGTGCATTGTGCCATAACTTTTCAGGGAAGCTTCAGAACATGAAATTTTAACCTCCCACTATAGCAGAAAGGGTCTTTCTAGTAGTTGCAAATCAAATCTAAACTGTCTGAAGTGTTTTTCCAAAGTTATCAACACTTTTATGTTTGGCGTTCCGAAACCCACCTTATCTCAGGCTGAAAAGCGTTTTTGTGCATTGTGCCATAACTTTTCAGGGAAGCTTCAGAACATGAAATTTTAACCTCCCACTATAGCAGAAAGGGTCTTTCTAGTAGGTGCACATCAAATCTAAGCTCTCTGAAGTGTTTTTCGAAAGTTATCAACACTTTTATGTTTGGCGTTCCGAAACCCACCTTATCTCAGGCTGAAAAGCGTTTTTGTGCATTGTGCCATAACTTTTCAGGAAAGCTTCAGAACATGAAATTTTAACCTCCCACTATAGCAGAAAGGGTCTTTCTAGTAGTTGCACATCAAATCTAAACTGTCTGAAGTGTTTTTCCAAAGTTATCAACACTTTTATGTTTGGCGTTCCGAAACCCACCTTATCTCAGGCTGAAAAGCGTTTTTACGCATTGTGCCATAACTTTTCAGGGAAGCTTCAGAACATGAAATTTTAACCTCCCACTATAGCAGAAAGGGTCTTTCTAGTAGTTGCACATCAAATCTAAGCTCTCTGAAGTGTTTTTCGAAAGTTATCAACACTTTTATGTTTGGCGTTCCGAAACCCACCTTATCTCAGGCTGAAAAGCGTTTTTGTGCATTGTGCCATAACTTTTCAGGGAAGCTTCAGAACATGAAATTTTAACCTCCCACTATAGCAGAAAGGGTCTTTCTAGTAGTTGCACATCAAATCTAAGCTGTCTGAAGTGTTTTTCAAAAGTTATCAACACTTTTATGTTTGGCGTTCCGAAACCCACCTTATCTCAGGCTGAAAAGCGTTTTTACGCATTGTGCCATAACTTTTCAGGGAAGCTTCAGAACATGAAATTTTAACCTCCCACTATAGCAGAAAGGGTCTTTCTAGTAGGTGCACATCAAATCTAAGCTCTCTGAAGTGTTTTTCGAAAGTTATCAACACTTTTATGTTTGGCGTTCCGAAACCCACCTTATCTCAGGCTGAAAAGCGTTTTTGTGCATTGTGCCATAACTTTTCAGGGAAGCTTCAGAACATGAAATTTTAACCTCCCACTATAGCAGAAAGGGTCTTTCTAGTAGTTGCACATCAAATCTAAACTGTCTGAAGTGTTTTTCCAAAGTTATTAACACTTTTATGTTTGGCGTTCCGAAACCCACCTTATCTCAGGCTGAAAAGCGTTTTTGTGCATTGTGCCATAACTTTTCAGGGAAGCTTCAGAACATGAAATTTTAACCTCCCACTATAGCAGAAAGGGTCTTTCTAGTAGTTGCACATCAAATCTAAACTGTCTGAAGTGTTTTTCCAAAGTTATCAACACTTTTATGTTTGGCGTTCCGAAACCCACCTTATCTCAGGCTGAAAAGCGTTTTTGTGCATTGTGCCATAACTTTTCAGGGAAGCTTCAGAACATGAAATTTTAACCTCCCACTATAGCAGAAAGGGTCTTTCTAGTAGGTGCACATCAAATCTAAGCTCTCTGAAGTGTTTTTCGAAAGTTATCAACACTTTTATGTTTGGCGTTCCGAAACCCACCTTATCTCAGGCTGAAAAGCGTTTTTGTGCATTGTGCCATAACTTTTCAGGAAAGCTTCAGAACATGAAATTTTAACCTCCCACTATAGCAGAAAGGGTCTTTCTAGTAGTTGCACATCAAATCTAAACTGTCTGAAGTGTTTTTCCAAAGTTATCAACACTTTTATGTTTGGCGTTCCGAAACCCACCTTATCTCAGGCTGAAAAGCGTTTTTGTGCATTGTGCCATAACTTTTCAGGGAAGCTTCAGAACATGAAATTTTAACCTCCCACTATAGCAGAAAGGGTCTTTCTAGTAGTTGCACATCAAATCTAAACTGTCTGAAGTGTTTTTCCAAAGTTATCAACACTTTTATGTTTGGCGTTCCGAAACCCACCTTATCTCAGGCTGAAAAGCGTTTTTACGCATTGTGCCATAACTTTTCAGGGAAGCTTCAGAACATGAAATTTTAACCTCCCACTATAGCAGAAAGGGTCTTTCTAGTAGGTGCACATCAAATCTAAGCTCTCTGAAGTGTTTTTCGAAAGTTATCAACACTTTTATGTTTGGCGTTCCGAAACCCACCTTATCTCAGGCTGAAAAGCGTTTTTGTGCATTGTGCCATAACTTTTCAGGGAAGCTTCAGAACATGAAATTTTAACCTCCCACTATAGCAGAAAGGGTCTTTCTAGTAGTTGCACATCAAATCTAAACTGTCTGAAGTGTTTTTCCAAAGTTATCAACACTTTTATGTTTGGCGTTCCGAAACCCACCTTATCTCAGGCTGAAAAGCGTTTTTACGCATTGTGCCATAACTTTTCAGGGAAGCTTCAGAACATGAAATTTTAACCTCCCACTATAGCAGAAAGGGTCTTTCTAGTAGGTGCACATCAAATCTAAGCTCTCTGAAGTGTTTTTCGAAAGTTATCAACACTTTTATGTTTGGCGTTCCGAAACCCACCTTATCTCAGGCTGAAAAGCGTTTTTGTGCATTGTGCCATAACTTTTCAGGGAAGCTTCAGAACATGAAATTTTAACCTCCCACTATAGCAGAAAGGGTCTTTCTAGTAGTTGCACATCAAATCTAAACTGTCTGAAGTGTTTTTCCAAAGTTATCAACACTTTTATGTTTGGCGTTCCGAAACCCACCTTATCTCAGGCTGAAAAGCGTTTTTACGCATTGTGCCATAACTTTTCAGGGAAGCTTCAGAACATGAAATTTTAACCTCCCACTATAGCAGAAAGGGTCTTTCTAGTAGTTGCACATCAAATCTAAGCTGTCTGAAGTGTTTTTCGAAAGTTATCAACACTTTTATGTTTGGCGTTCCGAAACCCACCTTATCTCAGGCTGAAAAGCGTTTTTGTGCATTGTGCCATAACTTTTCAGGGAAGCTTCAGAACATGAAATTTTAACCTCCCACTATAGCAGAAAGGGTCTTTCTAGTAGTTGCACATCAAATCTAAGCTGTCTGAAGTGTTTTTCAAAAGTTATCAACACTTTTATGTTTGGCGTTCCGAAACCCACCTTATCTCAGGCTGAAAAGCGTTTTTGTGCATTGTGCCATAACTTTTCAGGAAAGCTTCAGAACATGAAATTTTAACCTCCCACTATAGCAGAAAGGGTCTTTCTAGTAGTTGCACATCAAATCTAAACTGTCTGAAGTGTTTTTCCAAAGTTATCAACACTTTTATGTTTGGCGTTCCGAAACCCACCTTATCTCAGGCTGAAAAGCGTTTTTGTGCATTGTGCCATAACTTTTCATGAAAGCTTCAGAACATGAAATTTTAACCTCCCACTATAGCAGAAAGGGTCTTTCTAGTAGTTGCACATCAAATCTAAACTGTCTGAAGTGTTTTTCCAAAGTTATCAACACTTTTATGTTTGGCGTTCCGAAACCCACCTTATCTCAGGCTGAAAAGCGTTTTTACGCATTGTGCCATAACTTTTCAGGGAAGCTTCAGAACATGAAATTTTAACCTCCCACTATAGCAGAAAGGGTCTTTCTAGTAGGTGCACATCAAATCTAAGCTCTCTGAAGTGTTTTTCGAAAGTTATCAACACTTTTATGTTTGGCGTTCCGAAACCCACCTTATCTCAGGCTGAAAAGCGTTTTTGTGCATTGTGCCATAACTTTTCAGGGAAGCTTCAGAACATGAAATTTTAACCTCCCACTATAGCAGAAAGGGTCTTTCTAGTAGTTGCACATCAAATCTAAACTGTCTGAAGTGTTTTTCCAAAGTTATTAACACTTTTATGTTTGGCGTTCCGAAACCCACCTTATCTCAGGCTGAAAAGCGTTTTTGTGCATTGTGCCATAACTTTTCAGGGAAGCTTCAGAACATGAAATTTTAACCTCCCACTATAGCAGAAAGGGTCTTTCTAGTAGTTGCACATCAAATCTAAACTGTCTGAAGTGTTTTTCCAAAGTTATCAACACTTTTATGTTTGGCGTTCCGAAACCCACCTTATCTCAGGCTGAAAAGCGTTTTTACGCATTGTGCCATAACTTTTCAGGGAAGCTTCAGAACATGAAATTTTAACCTCCCACTATAGCAGAAAGGGTCTTTCTAGTAGTTGCACATCAAATCTAAGCTGTCTGAAGTGTTTTTCGAAAGTTATCAACACTTTTATGTTTGGCGTTCCGAAACCCACCTTATCTCAGGCTGAAAAGCGTTTTTGTGCATTGTGCCATAACTTTTCAGGGAAGCTTCAGAACATGAAATTTTAACCTCCCACTATAGCAGAAAGGGTCTTTCTAGTAGTTGCACATCAAATCTAAGCTGTCTGAAGTGTTTTTCAAAAGTTATCAACACTTTTATGTTTGGCGTTCCGAAACCCACCTTATCTCAGGCTGAAAAGCGTTTTTGTGCATTGTGCCATAACTTTTCAGGAAAGCTTCAGAACATGAAATTTTAACCTCCCACTATAGCAGAAAGGGTCTTTCTAGTAGTTGCACATCAAATCTAAACTGTCTGAAGTGTTTTTCCAAAGTTATCAACACTTTTATGTTTGGCGTTCCGAAACCCACCTTATCTCAGGCTGAAAAGCGTTTTTGTGCATTGTGCCATAACTTTTCATGAAAGCTTCAGAACATGAAATTTTAACCTCCCACTATAGCAGAAAGGGTCTTTCTAGTAGTTGCACATCAAATCTAAACTGTCTGAAGTGTTTTTCCAAAGTTATTAACACTTTTATGTTTGGCGTTCCGAAACCCACCTTATCTCAGGCTGAAAAGCGTTTTTGTGCATTGTGCCATAACTTTTCAGGGAAGCTTCAGAACATGAAATTTTAACCTCCCACTATAGCAGAAAGGGTCTTTCTAGTAGTTGCACATCAAATCTAAACTGTCTGAAGTGTTTTTCCAAAGTTATCAACACTTTTATGTTTGGCGTTCCGAAACCCACCTTATCTCAGGCTGAAAAGCGTTTTTACGCATTGTGCCATAACTTTTCAGGGAAGCTTCAGAACATGAAATTTTAACCTCCCACTATAGCAGAAAGGGTCTTTCTAGTAGGTGCACATCAAATCTAAGCTCTCTGAAGTGTTTTTCGAAAGTTATCAACACTTTTATGTTTGGCGTTCCGAAACCCACCTTATCTCAGGCTGAAAAGCGTTTTTGTGCATTGTGCCATAACTTTTCAGGGAAGCTTCAGAACATGAAATTTTAACCTCCCACTATAGCAGAAAGGGTCTTTCTAGTAGTTGCACATCAAATCTAAACTGTCTGAAGTGTTTTTCCAAAGTTATTAACACTTTTATGTTTGGCGTTCCGAAACCCACCTTATCTCAGGCTGAAAAGCGTTTTTGTGCATTGTGCCATAACTTTTCAGGGAAGCTTCAGAACATGAAATTTTAACCTCCCACTATAGCAGAAAGGGTCTTTCTAGTAGTTGCACATCAAATCTAAACTGTCTGAAGTGTTTTTCCAAAGTTATCAACACTTTTATGTTTGGCGTTCCGAAACCCACCTTATCTCAGGCTGAAAAGCGTTTTTGTGCATTGTGCCATAACTTTTCAGGGAAGCTTCAGAACATGAAATTTTAACCTCCCACTATAGCAGAAAGGGTCTTTCTAGTAGTTGCACATCAAATCTAAGCTGTCTGAAGTGTTTTTCAAAAGTTATCAACACTTTTATGTTTGGCGTTCCGAAACCCACCTTATCTCAGGCTGAAAAGCGTTTTTGTGCATTGTGCCATAACTTTTCAGGAAAGCTTCAGAACATGAAATTTTAACCTCCCACTATAGCAGAAAGGGTCTTTCTAGTAGTTGCACATCAAATCTAAACTGTCTGAAGTGTTTTTCCAAAGTTATCAACACTTTTATGTTTGGCGTTCCGAAACCCACCTTATCTCAGGCTGAAAAGCGTTTTTGTGCATTGTGCCATAACTTTTCAGGAAAGCTTCAGAACATGAAATTTTAACCTCCCACTATAGCAGAAAGTGTCTTTCTAGTAGTTGCACATCAAATCTAAACTGTCTGAAGTGTTTTTCCAAAGTTATTAACACTTTTATGTTTGGCGTTCCGAAACCCACCTTATCTCAGGCTGAAAAGCGTTTTTACGCATTGTGCCATAACTTTTCAGGGAAGCTTCAGAACATGAAATTTTAACCTCCCACTATAGCAGAAAGGGTCTTTCTAGTAGGTGCACATCAAATCTAAGCTGTCTGAAGTGTTTTTCGAAAGTTATCAACACTTTTATGTTTGGCGTTCCGAAACCCACCTTATCTCAGGCTGAAAAGCGTTTTTGTGCATTGTGCCATAACTTTTCAGGGAAGCTTCAGAACATGAAATTTTAACCTCCCACTATAGCAGAAAGGGTCTTTCTAGTAGTTGCACATCAAATCTAAACTGTCTGAAGTGTTTTTCCAAAGTTATCAACACTTTTATGTTTGGCGTTCCGAAACCCACCTTATCTCAGGCTGAAAAGCGTTTTTACGCATTGTGCCATAACTTTTCAGGGAAGCTTCAGAACATGAAATTTTAACCTCCCACTATAGCAGAAAGGGTCTTTCTAGCAGTTGCACATCAAATCTAAACTGTCTGAAGTGTTTTTCCAAAGTTATCAACACTTTTATGTTTGGCGTTCCGAAACCCACCTTATCTCAGGCTGAAAAGCGTTTTTACGCATTGTGCCATAACTTTTTAGGGAAGCTTCAGAACATGAAATTTTAAGCTCCCACTATAGCAGAAAGGGTCTTTCTAGTAGGTGCACATCAAATCTAAGCTCTCTGAAGTGTTTTTCGAAAGTTATCAACACTTTTATGTTTGGCGTTCCGAAACCCACCTTATCTCAGGCTGAAAAGCGTTTTTGTGCATTGTGCCATAACTTTTCAGGGAAGCTTCAGAACATGAAATTTTAACCTCCCACTATAGCAGAAAGGGTCTTTCTAGTAGTTGCACATCAAATCTAAACTGTCTGAAGTGTTTTTCCAAAGTTATCAACACTTTTATGTTTGGCGTTCCGAAACCCACCTTATCTCAGGCTGAAAAGCGTTTTTGTGCATTGTGCCATAACTTTTCAGGGAAGCTTCAGAACATAAAATTTTAACCTCCCACTATAGCAAAAAGGGTCTTTCTAGTAGTTGCACATCAAATCTAAACTGTGTGAAGTGTTTTTCCAAAGTTATCAACACTTTTATGTTTGGCGTTCCGAAACCCACCTTATCTCAGGCTGAAAAGCGTTTTTGTGCATTGTGCCATAACTTTTCAGGGAAGCTTCAGAACATGAAATTTTAACCTCCCACTATAGCAGAAAGGGTCTTTCTAGTAGTTGCACATCAAATCTAAGCTGTCTGAAGTGTTTTTCAAAAGTTATCAACACTTTTATGTTTGGCGTTCCGAAACCCACCTTATCTCAGGCTGAAAAGCGTTTTTGTGCATTGTGCCATAACTTTTCAGGGAAGCTTCAGAACATGAAATTTTAACCTCCCACTATAGCAGAAAGGGTCTTTCTAGTAGTTGCACATCAAATCTAAGCTGTCTGAAGTGTTTTTCAAAAGTTATCAACACTTTTATGTTTGGCGTTCCGAAACCCACCTTATCTCAGGCTGAAAAGCGTTTTTGTGCATTGTGCCATAACTTTTCAGGAAAGCTTCAGAACATGAAATTTTAACCTCCCACTATAGCAGAAAGGGTCTTTCTAGTAGTTGAACATCAAATCTAAACTGTCTGAAGTGTTTTTCAAAAGTTATCAACACTTTTATGTTTGGCGTTCCGAAACCCACCTTATCTCAGGCTGAAAAGCGTTTTTACGCATTGTGCCATAACTTTTCAGGGAAGCTTCAGAACATGAAATTTTAAGCTCCCACTATAGCAGAAAGGGTCTTTCTAGTAGGTGCACATCAAATCTAAGCTCTCTGAAGTGTTTTTCGAAAGTTATCAACACTTTTATGTTTGGCGTTCCGAAACCCACCTTATCTCAGGCTGAAAAGCGTTTTTGTGCATTGTGCCATAACTTTTCAGGGAAGCTTCAGAACATGAAATTTTAACCTCCCACTATAGCAGAAAGGGTCTTTCTAGTAGTTGCACATCAAATCTAAACTGTCTGAAGTGTTTTTCCAAAGTTATCAACACTTTTATGTTTGGCGTTCCGAAACCCACCTTATCTCAGGCTGAAAAGCGTTTTTGTGCATTGTGCCATAACTTTTCAGGGAAGCTTCAGAACATGAAATTTTAACCTCCCACTATAGCAGAAAGGGTCTTTCTAGTAGTTGCACATCAAATCTAAACTGTCTGAAGTGTTTTTCCTAAGTTATCAACACTTTTATGTTTGGCGTTCCGAAACCCACCTTATCTCAGGCTGAAAAGCGTTTTTGTGCATTGTGCCATAACTTTTCAGGGAAGCTTCAGAACATGAAATTTTAACCTCCCACTATAGCAGAAAGGGTCTTTCTAGTAGTTGCACATCAAATCTAAACTGTCTGAAGTGTTTTTCCAAAGTTATCAACACTTTTATGTTTGGCGATCCGAAACCCACCTTATCTCAGGCTGAAAAGCGTTTTTGTGCATTGTGCCATAACTTTTCAGGGAAGCTTCAGAACATGAAATTTTAACCTCCCACTATAGCAGAAAGGGTCTTTCTAGTAGTTGCACATCAAATCTAAGCTGTCTGAAGTGTTTTTCAAAAGTTATCAACACTTTTATGTTTGGCGTTCCGAAACCCACCTTATCTCAGGCTGAAAAGCGTTTTTGTGCATTGTGCCATAACTTTTCAGGAAAGCTTCAGAACATGAAATTTTAACCTCCCACTATAGCAGAAAGGGTCTTTCTAGTAGTTGCACATCAAATCTAAACTGTCTGAAGTGTTTTTCCAAAGTTATCAACACTTTTATGTTTGGCGTTCCGAAACCCACCTTATCTCAGGCTGAAAAGCGTTTTTGTGCATTGTGCCATAACTTTTCAGGGAAGCTTCAGAACATGAAATTTTAACCTCCCACTATAGCAGAAAGGGTCTTTCTAGTAGTTGCACATCAAATCTAAGCAGTCTGAAGTGTTTTTCAAAAGTTATCAACACTTTTATGTTTGGCGTTCCGAAACCCACCTTATCTCAGGCTGAAAAGCGTTTTTGTGCATTGTGCCATAACTTTTCAGGAAAGCTTCAGAACATGAAATTTTAACCTCCCACTATAGCAGAAAGGGTCTTTCTAGTAGTTGCACATCAAATCTAAACTGTCTGAAGTGTTTTTCCAAAGTTATCAACACTTTTATGTTTGGCGTTCCGAAACCCACCTTATCTCAGGCTGAAAAGCGTTTTTACGCATTGTGCCATAACTTTTCAGGGAAGCTTCAGAACATGAAATTTTAACCTCCCACTATAGCAGAAAGGGTCTTTCTAGTAGGTGCACATCAAATCTAAGCTCTCTGAAGTGTTTTTCGAAAGTTATCAACACTTTTATGTTTGGCGTTCCGAAACCCACCTTATCTCAGGCTGAAAAGCGTTTTTGTGCATTGTGCCATAACTTTTCAGGGAAGCTTCAGAACATGAAATTTTAACCTCCCACTATAGCAGAAAGGGTCTTTCTAGTAGTTGCACATCAAATCTAAACTGTCTGAAGTGTTTTTCCAAAGTTATTAACACTTTTATGTTTGGCGTTCCGAAACCCACCTTATCTCAGGCTGAAAAGCGTTTTTGTGCATTGTGCCATAACTTTTCAGGGAAGCTTCAGAACATGAAATTTTAACCTCCCACTATAGCAGAAAGGGTCTTTCTAGTAGTTGCACATCAAATCTAAACTGTCTGAAGTGTTTTTCCAAAGTTATCAACACTTTTATGTTTGGCGTTCCGAAACCCACCTTATCTCAGGCTGAAAAGCGTTTTTGTGCATTGTGCCATAACTTTTCAGGGAAGCTTCAGAACATGAAATTTTAACCTCCCACTATAGCAGAAAGGGTCTTTCTAGTAGTTGCACATCAAATCTAAGCTGTCTGAAGTGTTTTTCAAAAGTTATCAACACTTTTATGTTTGGCGTTCCGAAACCCACCTTATCTCAGGCTGAAAAGCGTTTTTGTGCATTGTGCCATAACTTTTCAGGAAAGCTTCAGAACATGAAATTTTAACCTCCCACTATAGCAGAAAGGGTCTTTCTAGAAGTTGAACATCAAATCTAAACTGTCTGAAGTGTTTTTCAAAAGTTATCAACACTTTTATGTTTGGCGTTCCGAAACCCACCTTATCTCAGGCTGAAAAGCGTTTTTACGCATTGTGCCATAACTTTTCAGGGAAGCTTCAGAACATGAAATTTTAAGCTCCCACTATAGCAGAAAGGGTCTTTGTAGTAGGTGCACATCAAATCTAAGCTCTCTGAAGTGTTTTTCGAAAGTTATCAACACTTTTATGTTTGGCGTTCCGAAACCCACCTTATCTCAGGCTGAAAAGCGTTTTTGTGCATTGTGCCATAACTTTTCAGGGAAGCTTCAGAACATGAAATTTTAACCTCCCACTATAGCAGAAAGGGTCTTTCTAGTAGTTGCACATCAAATCTAAGCTGTCTGAAGTGTTTTTCCAAAGTTATCAACACTTTTATGTTTGGCGTTCCGAAACCCACCTTATCTCAGGCTGAAAAGCGTTTTTGTGCATTGTGCCATAACTTTTCAGGGAAGCTTCAGAACATGAAATTTTAACCTCCCACTATAGCAAAAAGGGTCTTTCTAGTAGTTGCACATCAAATCTAAACTGTCTGAAGTGTTTTTCCTAAGTTATCAACACTTTTATGTTTGGCGTTCCGAAACCCACCTTATCTCAGGCTGAAAAGCGTTTTTGTGCATTGTGCCATAACTTTTCAGGGAAGCTTCAGAACATGAAATTTTAACCTCCCACTATAGCAGAAAGGGTCTTTCTAGTAGTTGCACATCAAATCTAAGCTGTCTGAAGTGTTTTTCAAAAGTTATCAACACTTTTATGTTTGGCGTTCCGAAACCCACCTTATCTCAGGCTGAAAAGCGTTTGTACGCATTGTGCCATAACTTTTCAGGAAAGCTTCAGAACATGAAATTTTAACCTCCCACTATAGCAGAAAGGGTCTTTCTAGTAGTTGCACATCAAATCTAAACTGTCTGAAGTGTTTTTCCAAAGTTATCAACACTTTTATGTTTGGCGTTCCGAAACCCACCTTATCTCAGGCTGAAAAGCGTTTTTGTGCATTGTGCCATAACTTTTCAGGGAAGCTTTAGAACATGAAATTTTAACCTCCCACTATAGCAGAAAGGGTCTTTCTAGTAGTTGCACATCAAATCTAAGCTGTCTGAAGTGTTTTTCAAAAGTTATCAACACTTTTATGTTTGGCGTTCCGAAACCCACCTTATCTCAGGCTGAAAAGCGTTTTTGTGCATTGTGCCATAACTTTTCAGGAAAGCTTCAGAACATGAAATTTTAACCTCCCACTATAGCAGAAAGGGTCTTTCTAGTAGTTGCACATCAAATCTAAACTGTCTGAAGTGTTTTTCCAAAGTTATCAACACTTTTATGTTTGGCGTTCCGAAACCCACCTTATCTCAGGCTGAAAAGCGTTTTTACGCATTGTGCCATAACTTTTCAGGGAAGCTTCAGAACATGAAATTTTAACCTCCCACTATAGCAGAAAGGGTCTTTCTAGTAGGTGCACATCAAATCTAAGCTCTCTGAAGTGTTTTTCGAAAGTTATCAACACTTTTATGTTTGGCGTTCCGAAACCCACCTTATCTCAGGCTGAAAAGCGTTTTTGTGCATTGTGCCATAACTTTTCAGGGAAGCTTCAGAACATGAAATTTTAACCTCCCACTATAGCAGAAAGGGTCTTTCTAGTAGTTGCACATCAAATCTAAACTGTCTGAAGTGTTTTTCAAAAGTTATCAACACTTTTATGTTTGGCGTTCCGAAACCCACCTTATCTCAGGCTGAAAAGCGTTTTTGTGCATTGTGCCATAACTTTTCAGGAAAGCTTCAGAACATGAAATTTTAACCTCCCACTATAGCAGAAAGGGTCTTTCTAGTAGTTGCACATCAAATCTAAACTGTCTGAAGTGTTTTTCCAAAGTTATCAACACTTTTATGTTTGGCGTTCCGAAACCCACCTTATCTCAGGCTGAAAAGCGTTTTTGTGCATTGTGCCATAACTTTTCAGGGAAGCTTCAGAACATAAAATTTTAACCTCCCACTATAGCAAAAAGGGTCTTTCTAGTAGTTGCACATCAAATCTAAACTGTGTGAAGTGTTTTTCCAAAGTTATCAACACTTTTATGTTTGGCGTTCCGAAACCCACCTTATCTCAGGCTGAAAAGCGTTTTTGTGCATTGTGCCATAACTTTTCAGGGAAGCTTCAGAACATGAAATTTTAACCTCCCACTATAGCAGAAAGGGTCTTTCTAGTAGTTGCACATCAAATCTAAGCAGTCTGAAGTGTTTTTCAAAAGTTATCAACACTTTTATGTTTGGCGTTCCGAAACCCACCTTATCTCAGGCTGAAAAGCGTTTTTGTGCATTGTGCCATAACTTTTCAGGAAAGCTTCAGAACATGAAATTTTAACCTCCCACTATAGCAGAAAGGGTCTTTCTAGTAGTTGCACATCAAATCTAAACTGTCTGAAGTGTTTTTCCAAAGTTATCAACACTTTTATGTTTGGCGTTCCGAAACCCACCTTATCTCAGGCTGAAAAGCGTTTTTACGCATTGTGCCATAACTTTTCAGGGAAGCTTCAGAACATGAAATTTTAACCTCCCACTATAGCAGAAAGGGTCTTTCTAGTAGGTGCACATCAAATCTAAGCTCTCTGAAGTGTTTTTCGAAAGTTATCAACACTTTTATGTTTGGCGTTCCGAAACCCACCTTATCTCAGGCTGAAAAGCGTTTTTGTGCATTGTGCCATAACTTTTCAGGGAAGCTTCAGAACATGAAATTTTAACCTCCCACTATAGCAGAAAGGGTCTTTCTAGTAGTTGCACATCAAATCTAAACTGTCTGAAGTGTTTTTCCAAAGTTATTAACACTTTTATGTTTGGCGTTCCGAAACCCACCTTATCTCAGGCTGAAAAGCGTTTTTGTGCATTGTGCCATAACTTTTCAGGGAAGCTTCAGAACATGAAATTTTAACCTCCCACTATAGCAGAAAGGGTCTTTCTAGTAGTTGCACATCAAATCTAAACTGTCTGAAGTGTTTTTCCAAAGTTATCAACACTTTTATGTTTGGCGTTCCGAAACCCACCTTATCTCAGGCTGAAAAGCGTTTTTGTGCATTGTGCCATAACTTTTCAGGGAAGCTTCAGAACATGAAATTTTAACCTCCCACTATAGCAGAAAGGGTCTTTCTAGTAGTTGCACATCAAATCTAAGCTGTCTGAAGTGTTTTTCAAAAGTTATCAACACTTTTATGTTTGGCGTTCCGAAACCCACCTTATCTCAGGCTGAAAAGCGTTTTTGTGCATTGTGCCATAACTTTTCAGGAAAGCTTCAGAACATGAAATTTTAACCTCCCACTATAGCAGAAAGGGTCTTTCTAGAAGTTGAACATCAAATCTAAACTGTCTGAAGTGTTTTTCAAAAGTTATCAACACTTTTATGTTTGGCGTTCCGAAACCCACCTTATCTCAGGCTGAAAAGCGTTTTTACGCATTGTGCCATAACTTTTCAGGGAAGCTTCAGAACATGAAATTTTAAGCTCCCACTATAGCAGAAAGGGTCTTTGTAGTAGGTGCACATCAAATCTAAGCTCTCTGAAGTGTTTTTCGAAAGTTATCAACACTTTTATGTTTGGCGTTCCGAAACCCACCTTATCTCAGGCTGAAAAGCGTTTTTGTGCATTGTGCCATAACTTTTCAGGGAAGCTTCAGAACATGAAATTTTAACCTCCCACTATAGCAGAAAGGGTCTTTCTAGTAGTTGCACATCAAATCTAAGCTGTCTGAAGTGTTTTTCCAAAGTTATCAACACTTTTATGTTTGGCGTTCCGAAACCCACCTTATCTCAGGCTGAAAAGCGTTTTTGTGCATTGTGCCATAACTTTTCAGGGAAGCTTCAGAACATGAAATTTTAACCTCCCACTATAGCAAAAAGGGTCTTTCTAGTAGTTGCACATCAAATCTAAACTGTCTGAAGTGTTTTTCCTAAGTTATCAACACTTTTATGTTTGGCGTTCCGAAACCCACCTTATCTCAGGCTGAAAAGCGTTTTTGTGCATTGTGCCATAACTTTTCAGGGAAGCTTCAGAACATGAAATTTTAACCTCCCACTATAGCAGAAAGGGTCTTTCTAGTAGTTGCACATCAAATCTAAGCTGTCTGAAGTGTTTTTCAAAAGTTATCAACACTTTTATGTTTGGCGTTCCGAAACCCACCTTATCTCAGGCTGAAAAGCGTTTGTACGCATTGTGCCATAACTTTTCAGGAAAGCTTCAGAACATGAAATTTTAACCTCCCACTATAGCAGAAAGGGTCTTTCTAGTAGTTGCACATCAAATCTAAACTGTCTGAAGTGTTTTTCCAAAGTTATCAACACTTTTATGTTTGGCGTTCCGAAACCCACCTTATCTCAGGCTGAAAAGCGTTTTTGTGCATTGTGCCATAACTTTTCAGGGAAGCTTTAGAACATGAAATTTTAACCTCCCACTATAGCAGAAAGGGTCTTTCTAGTAGTTGCACATCAAATCTAAGCTGTCTGAAGTGTTTTTCAAAAGTTATCAACACTTTTATGTTTGGCGTTCCGAAACCCACCTTATCTCAGGCTGAAAAGCGTTTTTGTGCATTGTGCCATAACTTTTCAGGAAAGCTTCAGAACATGAAATTTTAACCTCCCACTATAGCAGAAAGGGTCTTTCTAGTAGTTGCACATCAAATCTAAACTGTCTGAAGTGTTTTTCCAAAGTTATCAACACTTTTATGTTTGGCGTTCCGAAACCCACCTTATCTCAGGCTGAAAAGCGTTTTTACGCATTGTGCCATAACTTTTCAGGGAAGCTTCAGAACATGAAATTTTAACCTCCCACTATAGCAGAAAGGGTCTTTCTAGTAGGTGCACATCAAATCTAAGCTCTCTGAAGTGTTTTTCGAAAGTTATCAACACTTTTATGTTTGGCGTTCCGAAACCCACCTTATCTCAGGCTGAAAAGCGTTTTTGTGCATTGTGCCATAACTTTTCAGGGAAGCTTCAGAACATGAAATTTTAACCTCCCACTATAGCAGAAAGGGTCTTTCTAGTAGTTGCACATCAAATCTAAACTGTCTGAAGTGTTTTTCAAAAGTTATCAACACTTTTATGTTTGGCGTTCCGAAACCCACCTTATCTCAGGCTGAAAAGCGTTTTTGTGCATTGTGCCATAACTTTTCAGGAAAGCTTCAGAACATGAAATTTTAACCTCCCACTATAGCAGAAAGGGTCTTTCTAGTAGTTGCACATCAAATCTAAACTGTCTGAAGTGTTTTTCCAAAGTTATCAACACTTTTATGTTTGGCGTTCCGAAACCCACCTTATCTCAGGCTGAAAAGCGTTTTTACGCATTGTGCCATAACTTTTCAGGGAAGCTTCAGAACATGAAATTTTAACATCCCACTATAGCAGAAAGGGTCTTTCTAGTAGGTGCACATCAAATCTAAGCTCTCTGAAGTGTTTTTCGAAAGTTATCAACACTTTTATGTTTGGCGTTCCGAAACCCACCTTATCTCAGGCTGAAAAGCGTTTTTGTGCATTGTGCCATAACTTTTCAGGGAAGCTTCAGAACATGAAATTTTAACCTCCCACTATAGCAGAAAGGGTCTTTCTAGTAGTTGCACATCAAATCTAAACTGTCTGAAGTGTTTTTCCAAAGTTATCAACACTTTTATGTTTGGCGTTCCGAAACCCACCTTATCTCAGGCTGAAAAGCGTTTTTGTGCATTGTGCCATAACTTTTCAGGGAAGCTTCAGAACATGAAATTTTAACCTCCCACTATAGCAAAAAGGGTCTTTCTAGTAGTTGCACATCAAATCTAAACTGTCTGAAGTGTTTTTCCTAAGTTATCAACACTTTTATGTTTGGCGTTCCGAAACCCACCTTATCTCAGGCTGAAAAGCGTTTTTGTGCATTGTGCCATAACTTTTCAGGGAAGCTTCAGAACATGAAATTTTAACCTCCCACTATAGCAGAAAGGGTCTTTCTAGTAGTTGCACATCAAATCTAAGCTGTCTGAAGTGTTTTTCAAAAGTTATCAACACTTTTATGTTTGGCGTTCCGAAACCCACCTTATCTCAGGCTGAAAAGCGTTTTTACGCATTGTGCCATAACTTTTCAGGAAAGCTTCAGAACATGAAATTTTAACCTCCCACTATAGCAGAAAGGGTCTTTCTAGTAGTTGCACATCAAATCTAAACTGTCTGAAGTGTTTTTCCAAAGTTATCAACACTTTTATGTTTGGCGTTCCGAAACCCACCTTATCTCAGGCTGAAAAGCGTTTTTGTGCATTGTGCCATAACTTTTCAGGGAAGCTTTAGAACATGAAATTTTAACCTCCCACTATAGCAGAAAGGGTCTTTCTAGTAGTTGCACATCAAATCTAAGCTGTCTGAAGTGTTTTTCAAAAGTTATCAACACTTTTATGTTTGGCGTTCCGAAACCCACCTTATCTCAGGCTGAAAAGCGTTTTTGTGCATTGTGCCATAACTTTTCAGGAAAGCTTCAGAACATGAAATTTTAACCTCCCACTATAGCAGAAAGGGTCTTTCTAGTAGTTGCACATCAAATCTAAACTGTCTGAAGTGTTTTTCCAAAGTTATCAACACTTTTATGTTTGGCGTTCCGAAACCCACCTTATCTCAGGCTGAAAAGCGTTTTTACGCATTGTGCCATAACTTTTCAGGGAAGCTTCAGAACATGAAATTTTAACCTCCCACTATAGCAGAAAGGGTCTTTCTAGTAGGTGCACATCAAATCTAAGCTCTCTGAAGTGTTTTTCGAAAGTTATCAACACTTTTATGTTTGGCGTTCCGAAACCCACCTTATCTCAGGCTGAAAAGCGTTTTTGTGCATTGTGCCATAACTTTTCAGGGAAGCTTCAGAACATGAAATTTTAACCTCCCACTATAGCAGAAAGGGTCTTTCTAGTAGTTGCACATCAAATCTAAACTGTCTGAAGTGTTTTTCAAAAGTTATCAACACTTTTATGTTTGGCGTTCCGAAACCCACCTTATCTCAGGCTGAAAAGCGTTTTTGTGCATTGTGCCATAACTTTTCAGGAAAGCTTCAGAACATGAAATTTTAACCTCCCACTATAGCAGAAAGGGTCTTTCTAGTAGTTGCACATCAAATCTAAACTGTCTGAAGTGTTTTTCCAAAGTTATCAACACTTTTATGTTTGGCGTTCCGAAACCCACCTTATCTCAGGCTGAAAAGCGTTTTTACGCATTGTGCCATAACTTTTCAGGGAAGCTTCAGAACATGAAATTTTAACCTCCCACTATAGCAGAAAGGGTCTTTCTAGTAGGTGCACATCAAATCTAAGCTCTCTGAAGTGTTTTTCGAAAGTTATCAACACTTTTATGTTTGGCGTTCCGAAACCCACCTTATCTCAGGCTGAAAAGCGTTTTTGTGCATTGTGCCATAACTTTTCAGGGAAGCTTCAGAACATGAAATTTTAACCTCCCACTATAGCAGAAAGGGTCTTTCTAGTAGTTGCACATCAAATCTAAGCTGTCTGAAGTGTTTTTCAAAAGTTATCAACACTTTTATGTTTGGCGTTCCGAAACCCACCTTATCTCAGGCTGAAAAGCGTTTTTGTGCATTGTGCCATAACTTTTCAGGAAAGCTTCAGAACATGAAATTTTAACCTCCCACTATAGCAGAAAGGGTCTTTCTAGTAGTTGCACATCAAATCTAAACTGTCTGAAGTGTTTTTCCAAAGTTATCAACACTTTTATGTTTGGCGTTCCGAAACCCACCTTATCTCAGGCTGAAAAGCGTTTTTGTGCATTGTGCCATAACTTTTCAGGGAAGCTTCAGAACATGAAATTTTAACCTCCCACTATAGCAGAAAGGGTCTTTCTAGTAGTTGCACATCAAATCTAAGCAGTCTGAAGTGTTTTTCAAAAGTTATCAACACTTTTATGTTTGGCGTTCCGAAACCCACCTTATCTCAGGCTGAAAAGCGTTTTTGTGCATTGTGCCATAACTTTTCAGGAAAGCTTCAGAACATGAAATTTTAACCTCCCACTATAGCAGAAAGGGTCTTTCTAGTAGTTGCACATCAAATCTAAACTGTCTGAAGTGTTTTTCCAAAGTTATCAACACTTTTATGTTTGGCGTTCCGAAACCCACCTTATCTCAGGCTGAAAAGCGTTTTTACGCATTGTGCCATAACTTTTCAGGGAAGCTTCAGAACATGAAATTTTAACCTCCCACTATAGCAGAAAGGGTCTTTCTAGTAGGTGCACATCAAATCTAAGCTCTCTGAAGTGTTTTTCGAAAGTTATCAACACTTTTATGTTTGGCGTTCCGAAACCCACCTTATCTCAGGCTGAAAAGCGTTTTTGTGCATTGTGCCATAACTTTTCAGGGAAGCTTCAGAACATGAAATTTTAACCTCCCACTATAGCAGAAAGGGTCTTTCTAGTAGTTGCACATCAAATCTAAACGGTCTGAAGTGTTTTTCCAAAGTTATTAACACTTTTATGTTTGGCGTTCCGAAACCCACCTTATCTCAGGCTGAAAAGCGTTTTTGTGCATTGTGCCATAACTTTTCAGGGAAGCTTCAGAACATGAAATTTTAACCTCCCACTATAGCAGAAAGGGTCTTTCTAGTAGTTGCACATCAAATCTAAACTGTCTGAAGTGTTTTTCCAAAGTTATCAACACTTTTATGTTTGGCGTTCCGAAACCCACCTTATCTCAGGCTGAAAAGCGTTTTTGTGCATTGTGCCATAACTTTTCAGGGAAGCTTCAGAACATGAAATTTTAACCTCCCACTATAGCAGAAAGGGTCTTTCTAGTAGTTGCACATCAAATCTAAGCTGTCTGAAGTGTTTTTCAAAAGTTATCAACACTTTTATGTTTGGCGTTCCGAAACCCACCTTATCTCAGGCTGAAAAGCGTTTTTGTGCATTGTGCCATAACTTTTCAGGAAAGCTTCAGAACATGAAATTTTAACCTCCCACTATAGCAGAAAGGGTCTTTCTAGTAGTTGAACATCAAATCTAAACTGTCTGAAGTGTTTTTCAAAAGTTATCAACACTTTTATGTTTGGCGTTCCGAAACCCACCTTATCTCAGGCTGAAAAGCGTTTTTACGCATTGTGCCATAACTTTTCAGGGAAGCTTCAGAACATGAAATTTTAAGCTCCCACTATAGCAGAAAGGGTCTTTCTAGTAGGTGCACATCAAATCTAAGCTCTCTGAAGTGTTTTTCGAAAGTTATCAACACTTTTATGTTTGGCGTTCCGAAACCCACCTTATCTCAGGCTGAAAAGCGTTTTTGTGCATTGTGCCATAACTTTTCAGGGAAGCTTCAGAACATGAAATTTTAACCTCCCACTATAGCAGAAAGGGTCTTTCTAGTAGTTGCACATCAAATCTAAACTGTCTGAAGTGTTTTTCCAAAGTTATCAACACTTTTATGTTTGGCGTTCCGAAACCCACCTTATCTCAGGCTGAAAAGCGTTTTTGTGCATTGTGCCATAACTTTTCAGGGAAGCTTCAGAACATGAAATTTTAACCTCCCACTATAGCAAAAAGGGTCTTTCTAGTAGTTGCACATCAAATCTAAACTGTCTGAAGTGTTTTTCCTAAGTTATCAACACTTTTATGTTTGGCGTTCCGAAACCCACCTTATCTCAGGCTGAAAAGCGTTTTTGTGCATTGTGCCATAACTTTTCAGGGAAGCTTCAGAACATGAAATTTTAACCTCCCACTATAGCAGAAAGGGTCTTTCTAGTAGTTGCACATCAAATCTAAGCTGTCTGAAGTGTTTTTCAAAAGTTATCAACACTTTTATGTTTGGCGTTCCGAAACCCACCTTATCTCAGGCTGAAAAGCGTTTTTACGCATTGTGCCATAACTTTTCAGGAAAGCTTCAGAACATGAAATTTTAACCTCCCACTATAGCAGAAAGGGTCTTTCTAGTAGTTGCACATCAAATCTAAACTGTCTGAAGTGTTTTTCCAAAGTTATCAACACTTTTATGTTTGGCGTTCCGAAACCCACCTTATCTCAGGCTGAAAAGCGTTTTTGTGCATTGTGCCATAACTTTTCAGGGAAGCTTTAGAACATGAAATTTTAACCTCCCACTATAGCAGAAAGGGTCTTTCTAGTAGTTGCACATCAAATCTAAGCTGTCTGAAGTGTTTTTCAAAAGTTATCAACACTTTTATGTTTGGCGTTCCGAAACCCACCTTATCTCAGGCTGAAAAGCGTTTTTGTGCATTGTGCCATAACTTTTCAGGAAAGCTTCAGAACATGAAATTTTAACCTCCCACTATAGCAGAAAGGGTCTTTCTAGTAGTTGCACATCAAATCTAAACTGTCTGAAGTGTTTTTCCAAAGTTATCAACACTTTTATGTTTGGCGTTCCGAAACCCACCTTATCTCAGGCTGAAAAGCGTTTTTACGCATTGTGCCATAACTTTTCAGGGAAGCTTCAGAACATGAAATTTTAACCTCCCACTATAGCAGAAAGGGTCTTTCTAGTAGGTGCACATCAAATCTAAGCTCTCTGAAGTGTTTTTCGAAAGTTATCAACACTTTTATGTTTGGCGTTCCGAAACCCACCTTATCTCAGGCTGAAAAGCGTTTTTGTGCATTGTGCCATAACTTTTCAGGGAAGCTTCAGAACATGAAATTTTAACCTCCCACTATAGCAGAAAGGGTCTTTCTAGTAGTTGCACATCAAATCTAAACTGTCTGAAGTGTTTTTCCAAAGTTATCAACACTTTTATGTTTGGCGTTCCGAAACCCACCTTATCTCAGGCTGAAAAGCGTTTTTACGCATTGTGCCATAACTTTTCAGGGAAGCTTCAGAACATGAAATTTTAACCTCCCACTATAGCAGAAAGGGTCTTTCTAGTAGGTGCACATCAAATCTAAGCTCTCTGAAGTGTTTTTCGAAAGTTATCAACACTTTTATGTTTGGCGTTCCGAAACCCACCTTATCTCAGGCTGAAAAGCGTTTTTGTGCATTGTGCCATAACTTTTCAGGGAAGCTTCAGAACATGAAATTTTAACCTCCCACTATAGCAGAAAGGGTCTTTCTAGTAGTTGCACATCAAATCTAAACTGTCTGAAGTGTTTTTCCAAAGTTATCAACACTTTTATGTTTGGCGTTCCGAAACCCACCTTATCTCAGGCTGAAAAGCGTTTTTGTGCATTGTGCCATAACTTTTCAGGGAAGCTTCAGAACATGAAATTTTAACCTCCCACTATAGCAAAAAGGGTCTTTCTAGTAGTTGCACATCAAATCTAAACTGTCTGAAGTGTTTTTCCTAAGTTATCAACACTTTTATGTTTGGCGTTCCGAAACCCACCTTATCTCAGGCTGAAAAGCGTTTTTGTGCATTGTGCCATAACTTTTCAGGAAAGCTTCAGAACATGAAATTTTAACCTCCCACTATAGCAGAAAGGGTCTTTCTAGTAGTTGCACATCAAATCTAAGCTGTCTGAAGTGTTTTTCAAAAGTTATCAACACTTTTATGTTTGGCGTTCCGAAACCCACCTTATCTCAGGCTGAAAAGCGTTTTTGTGCATTGTGCCATAACTTTTCAGGAAAGCTTCAGAACATGAAATTTTAACCTCCCACTATAGCAGAAAGGGTCTTTCTAGTAGTTGCACATCAAATCTAAACTGTCTGAAGTGTTTTTCCAAAGTTATCAACACTTTTATGTTTGGCGTTCCGAAACCCACCTTATCTCAGGCTGAAAAGCGTTTTTACGCATTGTGCCATAACTTTTCAGGGAAGCTTCAGAACATGAAATTTTAACCTCCCACTATAGCAGAAAGGGTCTTTCTAGTAGGTGCACATCAAATCTAAGCTCTCTGAAGTGTTTTTCGAAAGTTATCAACACTTTTATGTTTGGCGTTCCGAAACCCACCTTATCTCAGGCTGAAAAGCGTTTTTGTGCATTGTGCCATAACTTTTCAGGGAAGCTTCAGAACATGAAATTTTAACCTCCCACTATAGCAGAAAGGGTCTTTCTAGTAGGTGCACATCAAATCTAAGCTCTCTGAAGTGTTTTTCGAAAGTTATCAACACTTTTATGTTTGGCGTTCCGAAACCCACCTTATCTCAGGCTGAAAAGCGTTTTTGTGCATTGTGCCATAACTTTTCAGGAAAGCTTCAGAACATGAAATTTTAACCTCCCACTATAGCAGAAAGGGTCTTTCTAGTAGTTGCACATCAAATCTAAACTGTCTGAAGTGTTTTTCCAAAGTTATCAACACTTTTATGTTTGGCGTTCCGAAACCCACCTTATCTCAGGCTGAAAAGCGTTTTTACGCATTGTGCCATAACTTTTCAGGGAAGCTTCAGAACATGAAATTTTAACCTCCCACTATAGCAGAAAGGGTCTTTCTAGTAGGTGCACATCAAATCTAAGCTCTCTGAAGTGTTTTTCGAAAGTTATCGACACTTTTATGTTTGGCGTTCCGAAACCCACCTTATCTCAGGCTGAAAAGCGTTTTTGTGCATTGTGCCATAACTTTTCAGGGAAGCTTCAGAACATGAAATTTTAACCTCCCACTATAGCAGAAAGGGTCTTTCTAGTAGTTGCACATCAAATCTAAACTGTCTGAAGTGTTTTTCCAAAGTTATCAACACTTTTATGTTTGGCGTTCCGAAACCCACCTTATCTCAGGCTGAAAAGCGTTTTTGTGCATTGTGCCATAACTTTTCAGGGAAGCTTCAGAACATGAAATTTTAACCTCCCACTATAGCAGAAAGGGTCTTTCTAGTAGGTGCACATCAAATCTAAGCTCTCTGAAGTGTTTTTCGAAAGTTATCAACACTTTTATGTTTGGCGTTCCGAAACCCACCTTATCTCAGGCTGAAAAGCGTTTTTGTGCATTGTGCCATAACTTTTCAGGAAAGCTTCAGAACATGAAATTTTAACCTCCCACTATAGCAGAAAGGGTCTTTCTAGTAGTTGCACATCAAATCTAAACTGTCTGAGTTTTTTTCCAAAGTTATCAACACTTTTATGTTTGGCGTTCCGAAACCCACCTTATCTCAGGCTGAAAAGCGTTTTTACGCATTGTGCCATAACTTTTCAGGGAAGCTTCAGAACATGAAATTTTAACCTCCCACTATAGCAGAAAGGGTCTTTCTAGTAGGTGCACATCAAATCTAAGCTCTCTGAAGTGTTTTTCGAAAGTTATCGACACTTTTATGTTTGGCGTTCCGAAACCCACCTTATCTCAGGCTGAAAAGCGTTTTTGTGCATTGTGCCATAACTTTTCAGGGAAGCTTCAGAACATGAAATTTTAACCTCCCACTATAGCAGAAAGGGTCTTTCTAGTAGTTGCACATCAAATCTAAACTGTCTGAAGTGTTTTTCCAAAGTTATTAACACTTTTATGTTTGGCGTTCCGAAACCCACCTTATCTCAGGCTGAAAAGCGTTTTTGTGCATTGTGCCATAACTTTTCAGGGAAGCTTCAGAACATGAAATTTTAACCTCCCACTATAGCAGAAAGGGTCTTTCTAGTAGTTGCACATCAAATCTAAACTGTCTGAAGTGTTTTTCCAAAGTTATCAACACTTTTATGTTTGGCGTTCCGAAACCCACCTTATCTCAGGCTGAAAAGCGTTTTTGTGCATTGTGCCATAACTTTTCAGGAAAGCTTCAGAACATGAAATTTTAACCTCCCACTATAGCAGAAAGGGTCTTTCTAGTAGTTGCACATCAAATCTAAACTGTCTGAAGTGTTTTTCCAAAGTTATCAACACTTTTATGTTTGGCGTTCCGAAACCCACCTTATCTCAGGCTGAAAAGCGTTTTTACGCATTGTGCCATAACTTTTCAGGGAAGCTTCAGAACATGAAATTTTAACCTCCCACTATAGCAGAAAGGGTCTTTCTAGTAGGTGCACATCAAATCTAAGCTCTCTGAAGTGTTTTTCGAAAGTTATCAACACTTTTATGTTTGGCGTTCCGAAACCCACCTTATCTCAGGCTGAAAAGCGTTTTTGTGCATTGTGCCATAACTTTTCAGGGAAGCTTCAGAACATGAAATTTTAACCTCCCACTATAGCAGAAAGGGTCTTTCTAGTAGTTGCACATCAAATCTAAACTGTCTGAAGTGTTTTTCAAAAGTTATCAACACTTTTATGTTTGGCGTTCCGAAACCCACCTTATCTCAGGCTGAAAAGCGTTTTTGTGCATTGTGCCATAACTTTTCAGGAAAGCTTCAGAACATGAAATTTTAACCTCCCACTATAGCAGAAAGGGTCTTTCTAGTAGTTGCACATCAAATCTAAACTGTCTGAAGTGTTTTTCCAAAGTTATCAACACTTTTATGTTTGGCGTTCCGAAACCCACCTTATCTCAGGCTGAAAAGCGTTTTTGTGCATTGTGCCATAACTTTTCAGGAAAGCTTCAGAACATGAAATTTTAACCTCCCACTATAGCAGAAAGGGTCTTTCTAGTAGTTGCACATCAAATCTAAACTGTCTGAAGTGTTTTTCCAAAGTTATCAACACTTTTATGTTTGGCGTTCCGAAACCCACCTTATCTCAGGCTGAAAAGCGTTTTTACGCATTGTGCCATAACTTTTCAGGGAAGCTTCAGAACATGAAATTTTAACCTCCCACTATAGCAGAAAGGGTCTTTCTAGTAGGTGCACATCAAATCTAAGCTCTCTGAAGTGTTTTTCGAAAGTTATCAACACTTTTATGTTTGGCGTTCCGAAACCCACCTTATCTCAGGCTGAAAAGCGTTTTTGTGCATTGTGCCATAACTTTTCAGGGAAGCTTCAGAACATGAAATTTTAACCTCCCACTATAGCAGAAAGGGTCTTTCTAGTAGTTGCACATCAAATCTAAACTGTCTGAAGTGTTTTTCAAAAGTTATCAACACTTTTATGTTTGGCGTTCCGAAACCCACCTTATCTCAGGCTGAAAAGCGTTTTTGTGCATTGTGCCATAACTTTTCAGGAAAGCTTCAGAACATGAAATTTTAACCTCCCACTATAGCAGAAAGGGTCTTTCTAGTAGTTGCACATCAAATCTAAACTGTCTGAAGTGTTTTTCCAAAGTTATCAACACTTTTATGTTTGGCGTTCCGAAACCCACCTTATCTCAGGCTGAAAAGCGTTTTTACGCATTGTGCCATAACTTTTCAGGGAAGCTTCAGAACATGAAATTATAACCTCCCACTATAGCAGAAAGGGTCTTTCTAGTAGTTGCACATCAAATCTAAACTGTCTGAAGTGTTTTTCCAAAGTTATCAACACTTTTATGTTTGGCGTTCCGAAACCCACCTTATCTCAGGCTGAAAAGCGTTTTTGTGCATTGTGCCATAACTTTTCAGGGAAGCTTCAGAACATGAAATTTTAACCTCCCACTATAGCAGAAAGGGTCTTTCTAGTAGTTGCACATCAAATCTAAGCTGTCTGAAGTGTTTTTCAAAAGTTATCAACACTTTTATGTTTGGCGTTCCGAAACCCACCTTATCTCAGGCTGAAAAGCGTTTTTGTGCATTGTGCCATAACTTTTCAGGAAAGCTTCAGAACATGAAATTTTAACCTCCCACTATAGCAGAAAGGGTCTTTCTAGTAGTTGCACATCAAATCTAAACTGTCTGAAGTGTTTTTCCAAAGTTATCAACACTTTTATGTTTGGCGTTCCGAAACCCACCTTATCTCAGGCTGAAAAGCGTTTTTACGAATTGTGCCATAACTTTTCAGGGAAGCTTCAGAACATGAAATTTTAACCTCCCACTATAGCAGAAAGGGTCTTTCTAGTAGGTGCACATCAAATCTAAGCTCTCTGAAGTGTTTTTCGAAAGTTATCAACACTTTTATGTTTGGCGTTCCGAAACCCACCTTATCTCAGGCTGAAAAGCGTTTTTGTGCATTGTGCCATAACTTTTCAGGGAAGCTTCAGAACATGAAATTTTAACCTCCCACTATAGCAGAAAGGGTCTTTCTAGTAGGTGCACATCAAATCTAAACTCTCTGAAGTGTTTTTCGAAAGTTATCAACACTTTTATGTTTGGCGTTCCGAAACCCACCTTATCTCAGGCTGAAAAGCGTTTTTGTGCATTGTGCCATAACTTTTCAGGAAAGCTTCAGAACATGAAATTTTAACCTCCCACTATAGCAGAAAGGGTCTTTCTAGTAGTTGCACATCAAATCTAAACTGTCTGAAGTGTTTTTCCAAAGTTATCAACACTTTTATGTTTGGCGTTCCGAAACCCACCTTATCTCAGGCTGAAAAGCGTTTTTACGCATTGTGCCATAACTTTTCAGGGAAGCTTCAGAACATGAAATTTTAACCTCCCACTATAGCAGAAAGGGTCTTTCTAGTAGGTGCACATCAAATCTAAGCTCTCTGAAGTGTTTTTCGAAAGTTATCGACACTTTTATGTTTGGCGTTCCGAAACCCACCTTATCTCAGGCTGAAAAGCGTTTTTGTGCATTGTGCCATAACTTTTCAGGGAAGCTTCAGAACATGAAATTTTAACCTCCCACTATAGCAGAAAGGGTCTTTCTAGTAGTTGCACATCAAATCTAAACTGTCTGAAGTGTTTTTCCAAAGTTATCAACACTTTTATGTTTGGCGTTCCGAAACCCACCTTATCTCAGGCTGAAAAGCGTTTTTGTGCATTGTGCCATAACTTTTCAGGGAAGCTTCAGAACATGAAATTTTAACCTCCCACTATAGCAGAAAGGGTCTTTCTAGTAGGTGCACATCAAATCTAAGCTCTCTGAAGTGTTTTTCGAAAGTTATCAACACTTTTATGTTTGGCGTTCCGAAACCCACCTTATCTCAGGCTGAAAAGCGTTTTTGTGCATTGTGCCATAACTTTTCAGGAAAGCTTCAGAACATGAAATTTTAACCTCCCACTATAGCAGAAAGGGTCTTTCTAGTAGTTGCACATCAAATCTAAACTGTCTGAAGTGTTTTTCCAAAGTTATCAACACTTTTATGTTTGGCGTTCCGAAACCCACCTTATCTCAGGCTGAAAAGCGTTTTTACGCATTGTGCCATAACTTTTCAGGGAAGCTTCAGAACATGAAATTTTAACCTCCCACTATAGCAGAAAGGGTCTTTCTAGTAGGTGCACATCAAATCTAAGCTCTCTGAAGTGTTTTTCGAAAGTTATCGACACTTTTATGTTTGGCGTTCCGAAACCCACCTTATCTCAGGCTGAAAAGCGTTTTTGTGCATTGTGCCATAACTTTTCAGGGAAGCTTCAGAACATGAAATTTTAACCTCCCACTATAGCAGAAAGGGTCTTTCTAGTAGTTGCACATCAAATCTAAACTGTCTGAAGTGTTTTTCCAAAGTTATCAACACTTTTATGTTTGGCGTTCCGAAACCCACCTTATCTCAGGCTGAAAAGCGTTTTTGTGCATTGTGCCATAACTTTTCAGGGAAGCTTCAGAACATGAAATTTTAACCTCCCACTATAGCAGAAAGGGTCTTTCTAGTAGGTGCACATCAAATCTAAGCTCTCTGAAGTGTTTTTCGAAAGTTATCAACACTTTTATGTTTGGCGTTCCGAAACCCACCTTATCTCAGGCTGAAAAGCGTTTTTGTGCATTGTGCCATAACTTTTCAGGAAAGCTTCAGAACATGAAATTTTAACCTCCCACTATAGCAGAAAGGGTCTTTCTAGTAGTTGCACATCAAATCTAAACTGTCTGAAGTGTTTTTCCAAAGTTATCAACACTTTTATGTTTGGCGTTCCGAAACCCACCTTATCTCAGGCTGAAAAGCGTTTTTACGCATTGTGCCATAACTTTTCAGGGAAGCTTCAGAACATGAAATTTTAACCTCCCACTATAGCAGAAAGGGTCTTTCTAGTAGGTGCACATCAAATCTAAGCTCTCTGAAGTGTTTTTCGAAAGTTATCGACACTTTTATGTTTGGCGTTCCGAAACCCACCTTATCTCAGGCTGAAAAGCGTTTTTGTGCATTGTGCCATAACTTTTCAGGGAAGCTTCAGAACATGAAATTTTAACCTCCCACTATAGCAGAAAGGGTCTTTCTAGTAGTTGCACATCAAATCTAAACTGTCTGAAGTGTTTTTCCAAAGTTATTAACACTTTTATGTTTGGCGTTCCGAAACCCACCTTATCTCAGGCTGAAAAGCGTTTTTGTGCATTGTGCCATAACTTTTCAGGGAAGCTTCAGAACATGAAATTTTAACCTCCCACTATAGCAGAAAGGGTCTTTCTAGTAGTTGCACATCAAATCTAAACTGTCTGAAGTGTTTTTCCAAAGTTATCAACACTTTTATGTTTGGCGTTCCGAAACCCACCTTATCTCAGGCTGAAAAGCGTTTTTGTGCATTGTGCCATAACTTTTCAGGAAAGCTTCAGAACATGAAATTTTAACCTCCCACTATAGCAGAAAGGGTCTTTCTAGTAGTTGCACATCAAATCTAAACTGTCTGAAGTGTTTTTCCAAAGTTATCAACACTTTTATGTTTGGCGTTCCGAAACCCACCTTATCTCAGGCTGAAAAGCGTTTTTACGCATTGTGCCATAACTTTTCAGGGAAGCTTCAGAACATGAAATTTTAACCTCCCACTATAGCAGAAAGGGTCTTTCTAGTAGGTGCACATCAAATCTAAGCTCTCTGAAGTGTTTTTCGAAAGTTATCAACACTTTTATGTTTGGCGTTCCGAAACCCACCTTATCTCAGGCTGAAAAGCGTTTTTGTGCATTGTGCCATAACTTTTCAGGGAAGCTTCGGAACATGAAATTTTAACCTCCCACTATAGCAGAAAGGGTCTTTCTAGTAGTTGCACATCAAATCTAAACTGTCTGAAGTGTTTTTCCAAAGTTATCAACACTTTTATGTTTGGCGTTCCGAAACCCACCTTATCTCAGGCTGAAAAGCGTTTTTGTGCATTGTGCCATAACTTTTCAGGGAAGCTTCAGAACATGAAATTTTAACCTCCCACTATAGCAGAAAGGGTCTTTCTAGTAGTTGCACATCAAATCTAAACTGTCTGAAGTGTTTTTCCAAAGTTATCAACACTTTTATGTTTGGCGTTCCGAAACCCACCTTATCTCAGGCTGAAAAGCGTTTTTGTGC